>NW_005842595.1:914428-917968 GCF_000455745.1 Alligator sinensis | reverse complement strand
TTCACTCCCTCGTCTAAGTCGCTGATGAAGACATTGAAGAGTATCGGTCCAAGGACCAAGCCCTGTGGGACCCCACTGCCCACACCCTTCCAGGTCGATACTGACCCATCCACTACGACTCTCTGGGTGCGACCCTCTAGCCAATTCGCCACCCACTGGACTGTGTAGTCATCCAAGTCACAGCCTCTTAACTTGTTCACCAGTATGGGGTGTGATACCGTATCGAAGGCCTTCCTGAAGTCTAAGTAAAAGACGTCAACCCCTACTCCTGTGTCCAGGCGTTTTGTAACCTGGTCATAAAAAGAGACTAGATTAGTCAGGCATGATCTACCTGCTACGAACCCCTGCTGGTTTCCCCTCAGCATAATTTTTCCTGCCAGGCTCTCGCAAATGTGAGCCTTGATAATTTTTTCAAATACTTATGTCATGGACAAAACAGTGTACATGCAGGATGCCGAGAGACAACATTCCACTACAGAGTTTTACCAACTCCTGACAGACTCCTATGGCACACCATTACAGTGATCTAAATAAACTCTTAATGAAACTACCTCTGGAAACAAAGGAGGGGATTACTGCTTCCACCTCCTAGGCCAGGCAACTTGTACTTATTATCCAAGATCCATACACCTGGAAACTCAGGACGTGCCACTGACTGGTATTGGCACCATTACAGAGGGAGTTTCTGGCTATGTTAACTCTTCCCATATGCCACTACCAGCTATTTGAAAGACACCACAAATTTCTTAAAGAAATTGGACTCCATTGACAAGCTTCCAGCAAATGCTACATTAGCTACTATGGATGTCACGTCTCTGTATACCAACATCCCTCATAAGGATGGATTAAAAGCCATAAAGAACTTTATCCCTGACAAGAAAACTGCTTCAGTAGTTACAGTGCATCAGAGCAGCCTCTCTGCACATGTATAGGTGGCCTTAAGTTCATTCATTCACCTGGAACTCCACCAGTGTCATATATCTCATCCCACATTTACATTGCTCCTCTGCTGTCTATCAGACAGACAGGGTGATCTCTACATGTAAGAATGAATGAACACCAGTCTGATACCAACTGCAGAAAGATTCAAATGCCTTTGGCAGAACACTTTCAGCCTCCCTGGACCTGACCTCAGGATTGCTGTTCTCAGGCACAAAAAAAAATTTTAAACAAAATTCAAAAACCAGTTTAAACAGGAAATACAAGAACAAGCAATCATCTACAAACCAGACGGTGTTAAGTATGGTTTGAACAGGGACTATGGGTTCTTATTTCATTACCTGGATTAGCTTTTGTGACCCCTTTTGTTCCAATGGGTTTACCGCTTATTTGCTTTCCTCTCCTAGCACTGCACCCTCCCCCACTCCCTTGTTTTTTGTATTCTAAAATTTCTCTCCTTTCTTTTACTCTGTTTTCTGAATGCCCTTTCACTGCATCTGATCAAGTGAACTTAGGTTTGTGGAGGTTTGTGCTCTCTCTCTATACATATCTTATTTAGTTAGTCTATAAAGGTGCCTATTTACCCTGTTAGTCAGGGGAAGCCATAGCGCTGTCCATTCCACTCCTCTGACTGACCACTCTCTACCCACCTCTGTAGGAAGAGAAGTAGCAGTTCAATGCCATCCCCTCCACACACTACAAGCAGCAATGTTGGTAACCCACACAGGGCAGTAAGGGGACTTCCAGCAATAAAAATATTCTATACACAGGACAGGTACAAGTTTCTCCAGATTACCTGCTAATTGTGTGATGATGACCTAGTTTCAGAAAGTCCCTTTCTAAGGCCAGCAAGGTAGCAGAATCTCTAGGTCCCTTTTGGCATTTGGCAACTGCCAACAAGGGTTTGGGCAATGCCTTTTTGAAAGCTATGCCCCACCTGCACTTATCAAACATGTTGTACTGATTTTCCTGACAATCCTCATACAGGTAGTAGCAGGAGAACATTTAACCAGTTTCACTCACCTTGAACTCTTTTTCAATGTTTGCAAGCACAGCAAGTTCATTGCTGAGTTCTAAGGCAGTCATTACTGGGTCTTCACTGGACAACGACAGGTAAGCAGGGCTTGCCAGACCTTTGTAAGCATTGATTCTGGACCTAGAATGGCTGAAAGAGTCATGTTTTTGCTTCTCATTGCACTCATTGCATTTGCAGAAATAGTCATGTGGCCTTTCAATGCGAGCCCCTTTCCTCAAGAGGGTGTGAACAATTTCATATTCCTGGCAATGGGCAGCTAGAATGATTGGAGTAACATCATGGGAGAACCGAGTTCCATCTTCATCATATGCATAGAAATCATCATGCTGGAGCTCTGACTGGCTGGGACTTAGTGCCAACCTCTTGCCTTCAGCGAATGCAGGGTGGTTTAAGATGGCTTCAACTATCCGAACATACCCCTTACTAATAGCCAAGAGTAAGGCATCCCCAACCCTTGACAGGTTCTCCTTCTTCAGCAGAAGTTCTGTGATCTCCAGATGCTCACTGGCAACTGCTAGCTGCAAAGCATTCTGCCCCATGAAGTCCACACAGTTCACATTGAGTGAAGTGCACTCTTCCAGCATTCTACGAATCACAGGAATATTACCGTATTCTGCCGCATCCAGAAAGCGCTCCTCCTCAAGTGACAGACTTGTTGACCGGTCATTAAACATGTATGCTGGCCCTCGATTGGCCAGCCTTCTGCCCTTCTCCCGGAGGATGGTCTGCCGTCGAAGCACTAGCCTATTCTCAGTACCCCGACTGTATGGAAAAAGAGAAATTATTAATCCTCTTGTGCAAAGAACCCTGCAGTTCTAGCTTACCTTTCAGGAACACTAGAATTTACCTGTAGTCGGTTAATCATTATACTTATAGTCTGAATTTCTTCTATGGTCTCTCATACTAATCAATATATTATGCCAGTTGCCTTTTATAAGGTAAAAATTTCCTGCTTTGTCGCCTTACTTCATGCTTACTCAGTCACAGATCACATTCAGTCCAAACACATCAAACCTGCATATACTTCTTATACAGAATCTATTTGTAGACTATGCTGCTACAAGGCAGGGAAGAGTACTAAAAAATACTGGGCACTGTCACAACCCAATTGTGGTAGTGCCCATGTCACTGGCAAAAGATGCCATCTAAAGCATTTTAGTCCACACTGAAGCCAACTAAGGGTTAAAGAAAAATCCTTGTTGGTAACAGGTTTTTTTTTGCTGTGCATGCTAACTAAAGAGATTTATGGCTGCGTCACAACCAAGAAATGAAACTTCTAAAGAAACGAAACTTAGCCCATGATTTATGATTGGTCAGGACAAAAAGGGGTATCCCTGCTACAAATCCCTAGAGATAATTGGCGATTCTAATTAAATTTATGACGTGGCGAAAAACAATTGGCTATCATACAAACAAAACCCTGCTGCATTTCCGTCAAAGGGGAAGACAACTCTGTCCGCACCTTGGAGTAAATCTGACAATTCGATCAGTTGTCAGCGTCTTCCCGCCGCGACCTCCCTGGTGCACCCTCGACCCGCACGACCGATCAGCCCGACCCCGCCCAC
>NW_005842595.1:912624-914360 GCF_000455745.1 Alligator sinensis | reverse complement strand
ATATATGTCTGCAGACCGACCAAGCGAACTCTAAGCTGTAACTAACTAAGTATATCTGACCTCCTTCTTTCACCACCTTGACGGCGTGAGTAAATAATCTTGCTTTGCAACCGATAAGCGTCCTGTGCCTAATTCCACTCCAAGCGTCACAAGTACCCGCCTGACGGGCCTCTAAAGGTCTCGTACCCTTCACTGCAGTGCACGGCAGTGACAGTGCAAACACGTGTACAAATGCCCTCTGATGATACATCCCATCCAGGTTCATCTTAAACCGGTTTTGGCCATTTTGAAAACAGTTCATGCGCACTAAACTTCTGATGTATTACAGATTTGAACTGGTTTCTCATCATTTACACTGGTTTGTGTGTCATTATTGTCCCTAGCCCAGATGAAATAAAATCAGTTCAAATCCTAATGAGGACATTCTGATTCAGTTTAAAGGGTAATTTATCTTAAATCTGTTCCTAATCAACTTCAGCTAAATTGAAAGAAGTTTGCTTTAAACTGATGAGAACACCCACAATGTGTTTTTACATTAACTAGATGCAGCTTAAAAAAAAAAAAAAAAAATCTCAGAAACTGGTCCAAAAATTCCTTTTTCTGTTGCAGTACATTAGAGTTCTCTAATTTTTAAATCAGAAAAGATGTCAGTTTTCAGATATTTAGTTTGGGTTTTTTTAACTGAATATTTAAAAACTTTTTAAAATGTTCAACAATCACGTCCTGATCTTAAGGAACTTGGAAAATGACCACTCGCTTTCAATATTACTACCTCTTGTGACTGGATTGAGTCTTATAATATCTGATGTTTTGCTAGATGCCCCAGCTTCTGAAGTAAAAAGAATGCAAAAATCTCAGCTTTCACTTTGAAAAAAGGTTCCTTCATGAATATAGAGCATCTTGAAAACACAGAGAGGCTAAAATCAACCACCATCACATATCATTAATTTTAATCCATGAGACTGAGTCCCAGCATCATGATTTCTGGAACCCAGTTTGTGGCTTTGGAACATTTAAGTTGACATAACTTCAGCTTGCTAGGTCTTTCCCCGTTTTCTAAGGAAATTCACCGTTTTGTTTAGGACACCGTGTTATGCCTTCCATCATCATCTTACTCATACCCCCTTACATTTTTTCATTTCATACCTAGCTGAAGGACTACCTAGTTCATACTTCTTTCCTAAAAAGTACACGAAATAATAGCACAAGAAACAGTAGGACCCAAATCCAGCTCTCCCTTACTCTGGATAAATATCCAAAGGAACTCCTTCAAAGTCAGAGGATCTACACTCTTGTATCAGAGGAGAGACAGACAAACCAGGTATTTGCTACTTTAGTCTCCTTTAGAATTCTAGTCTTCCAAATAATATTTAAACCAGCGGTACTCGATCTTTTGGTCCCTGTCCCAGGGACGCGGGGGTTAGAAGGGTACCCCGGGGCCAGACCAGGGGGGGAGTAACCACCTACTTACCCCACACAGAGGCCGGAGCGAGTAGGGACACGCGCGCGGGGAGACTGCCAGCGTGGTTTGTGAGCCGCGCTTATATCCAGCTGGGGCCGGGCGACGCCGGCGGGAGACGCCGCCTGGCTGAGATAAAAGGCGGCCCCGGAAGCAGGGCCATGGAGGAGGCGGGGGAAGCCCGCAGGGAACCCCGAGAGCGGGACCCGTGCCAGCAGGGCACATGCATCTGGCCCGACGGGGTCAACCAAGGCAGCGGCGCCGACTGCAGCGGCTG
>NW_005842595.1:903562-908673 GCF_000455745.1 Alligator sinensis | reverse complement strand
AATCTGCTCTCTGCTAGCTTATGGCCATTATTTCTTGTAACCCCCAGGGGCACCTTGGTGAGTAAAACCTCACCAATCCCCTTCTGTGCCCCCATGATGAACTTATAGGCAGCCACAAGGTCGCCTCTCAACCTTCTCTTGCAGAGGCTGAAGAGGTCCAGGTGCCCTAGTGTTTCCTCACAGGGCTTGGCCTGTAAGCCCTTAACCATACGTGTGGCCCTTCTCTGGACCCTCTCCAGGTTATCCACATCCCTCTTGAAGTGCGGCGCCCAAAATTGCATGCAGTATTCCAACTGCGGTCTGACCAGCACCCAATAGAGGGGAAGTATCACCTCCTTGGTTCATCATGCATCTGATGATGCACGATAAAGTGCCATTAGCTTTTCTGATGGCTTCATCACACTGCCGACTCATGTTCATCTTGGAGTCCACTAGGACTCCAAGATCCCTTTCCGCTTCCGTGCCTCCAAGCAGGTCATTTCCTAGGCAATAGGTATGCTGGACATTTTTCCTCCCTAGGTGCAGCACTTTGCATTTGTCCTTGTTGAATTGCATTCTGTTGTTTTCCGCCCATATGTCCAACCTGTCCAGATCTGCTTGTAGTTGTTCCCTGCCCCCCGGTGTGTCCACTTCTCCCCACAGTTTTGTGTCATCCACAAACTTGGACAGAGTACACTTCACTCCCTCGTCTAAGTCGCTGATGAAGACATTGAAGAGTATCGGTCCAAGGACCAAGCCCTGTGGGACCCCACTGCCCACACCCTTCCAGGTCGATACTGACCCATCCACTACGACTCTCTGGGTGCGACCCTCTAGCCAATTCGCCACCCACTGGACTGTGTAGTCATCCAAGTCACAGCCTCTTAACTTGTTCACCAGTATGGGGTGTGATACCGTATCGAAGGCCTTCCTGAAGTCTAAGTAAAAGACGTCAACCCCTACTCCTGTGTCCAGGCGTTTTGTAACCTGGTCATAAAAAGAGACTAGATTAGTCAGGCATGATCTACCTGCTACGAACCCCTGCTGGTTTCCCCTCAGCATAATTTTTCCTGCCAGGCTCTCGCAAATGTGAGCCTTGATAATTTTTTCAAATACTTATGTCATGGACAAAACAGTGTACATGCAGGATGCCGAGAGACAACATTCCACTACAGAGTTTTACCAACTCCTGACAGAGGACCCTATGGCACACCATTACAGTGATCTAAATAAACTCTTAATGAAACTACCTCTGGAAACAAAGGAGGGGATTACTGCTTCCACCTCCTAGGCCAGGCAACTTGTACTTATTATCCAAGATCCATACACCTGGAAACTCAGGACGTGCCACTGACTGGTATTGGCACCATTACAGAGGGAGTTTCTGGCTATGTTAACTCTTCCCATATGCCACTACCAGCTATTTGAAAGACACCACAAATTTCTTAAAGAAATTGGACTCCATTGACAAGCTTCCAGCAAATGCTACATTAGCTACTATGGATGTCACGTCTCTGTATACCAACATCCCTCATAAGGATGGATTAAAAGCCATAAAGAACTTTATCCCTGACAAGAAAACTGCTTCAGTAGTTACAGTGCATCAGAGCAGCCTCTCTGCACATGTATAGGTGGCCTTAAGTTCATTCATTCACCTGGAACTCCACCAGTGTCATATATCTCATCCCACATTTACATTGCTCCTCTGCTGTCTATCAGACAGACAGGGTGATCTCTACATGTAAGAATGAATGAACACCAGTCTGATACCAACTGCAGAAAGATTCAAATGCCTTTGGCAGAACACTTTCAGCCTCCCTGGACCTGACCTCAGGATTGCTGTTCTCAGGCACAAAAAAAAATTTTAAACAAAATTCAAAAACCAGTTTAAACAGGAAATACAAGAACAAGCAATCATCTACAAACCAGACGGTGTTAAGTATGGTTTGAACAGGGACTATGGGTTCTTATTTCATTACCTGGATTAGCTTTTGTGACCCCTTTTGTTCCAATGGGTTTACCGCTTATTTGCTTTCCTCTCCTAGCACTGCACCCTCCCCCACTCCCTTGTTTTTTGTATTCTAAAATTTCTCTCCTTTCTTTTACTCTGTTTTCTGAATGCCCTTTCACTGCATCTGATCAAGTGAACTTAGGTTTGTGGAGGTTTGTGCTCTCTCTCTATACATATCTTATTTAGTTAGTCTATAAAGGTGCCTATTTACCCTGTTAGTCAGGGGAAGCCATAGCGCTGTCCATTCCACTCCTCTGACTGACCACTCTCTACCCACCTCTGTAGGAAGAGAAGTAGCAGTTCAATGCCATCCCCTCCACACACTACAAGCAGCAATGTTGGTAACCCACACAGGGCAGTAAGGGGACTTCCAGCAATAAAAATATTCTATACACAGGACAGGTACAAGTTTCTCCAGATTACCTGCTAATTGTGTGATGATGACCTAGTTTCAGAAAGTCCCTTTCTAAGGCCAGCAAGGTAGCAGAATCTCTAGGTCCCTTTTGGCATTTGGCAACTGCCAACAAGGGTTTGGGCAATGCCTTTTTGAAAGCTATGCCCCACCTGCACTTATCAAACATGTTGTACTGATTTTCCTGACAATCCTCATACAGGTAGTAGCAGGAGAACATTTAACCAGTTTCACTCACCTTGAACTCTTTTTCAATGTTTGCAAGCACAGCAAGTTCATTGCTGAGTTCTAAGGCAGTCATTACTGGGTCTTCACTGGACAACGACAGGTAAGCAGGGCTTGCCAGACCTTTGTAAGCATTGATTCTGGACCTAGAATGGCTGAAAGAGTCATGTTTTTGCTTCTCATTGCACTCATTGCATTTGCAGAAATAGTCATGTGGCCTTTCAATGCGAGCCCCTTTCCTCAAGAGGGTGTGAACAATTTCATATTCCTGGCAATGGGCAGCTAGAATGATTGGAGTAACATCATGGGAGAACCGAGTTCCATCTTCATCATATGCATAGAAATCATCATGCTGGAGCTCTGACTGGCTGGGACTTAGTGCCAACCTCTTGCCTTCAGCGAATGCAGGGTGGTTTAAGATGGCTTCAACTATCCGAACATACCCCTTACTAATAGCCAAGAGTAAGGCATCCCCAACCCTTGACAGGTTCTCCTTCTTCAGCAGAAGTTCTGTGATCTCCAGATGCTCACTGGCAACTGCTAGCTGCAAAGCATTCTGCCCCATGAAGTCCACACAGTTCACATTGAGTGAAGTGCACTCTTCCAGCATTCTACGAATCACAGGAATATTACCGTATTCTGCCGCATCCAGAAAGCGCTCCTCCTCAAGTGACAGACTTGTTGACCGGTCATTAAACATGTATGCTGGCCCTCGATTGGCCAGCCTTCTGCCCTTCTCCCGGAGGATGGTCTGCCGTCGAAGCACTAGCCTATTCTCAGTACCCCGACTGTATGGAAAAAGAGAAATTATTAATCCTCTTGTGCAAAGAACCCTGCAGTTCTAGCTTACCTTTCAGGAACACTAGAATTTACCTGTAGTCGGTTAATCATTATACTTATAGTCTGAATTTCTTCTATGGTCTCTCATACTAATCAATATATTATGCCAGTTGCCTTTTATAAGGTAAAAATTTCCTGCTTTGTCGCCTTACTTCATGCTTACTCAGTCACAGATCACATTCAGTCCAAACACATCAAACCTGCATATACTTCTTATACAGAATCTATTTGTAGACTATGCTGCTACAAGGCAGGGAAGAGTACTAAAAAATACTGGGCATTGTCACAACCCAATTGTGGTAGTGCCCATGTCACTGGCAAAAGATGCCATCTAAAGCATTTTAGTCCACACTGAAGCCAACTAAGGGTTAAAGAAAAATCCTTGTTGGTAACAGGTTTTTTTTTGCTGTGCATGCTAACTAAAGAGATTTATGGCTGCGTCACAACCAAGAAATGAAACTTCTAAAGAAACGAAACTTAGCCCATGATTTATGATTGGTCAGGGCAAAAAGGGGTATCCCTGCTACAAATCCCTAGAGATAATTGGCGATTCTAATTAAATTTATGACGTGGCGAAAAACAATTGGCTATCATACAAACAAAACCCTGCTGCATTTCCGTCAAAGGGGAAGACAACTCTGTCCGCACCTTGGAGTAAATCTGACAATTCGATCAGTTGTCAGCGTCTTCCCGCCGCAACCTCCCTGGCGTACCCTCGACCCGCACGACCGATAAGCCTGAACCCGCCGACCCCCCCCCCCGTATATATGTCTGCAGACCGACCAAGCGAACTCTAAGCTGTAACTAACTAAGTATATCTGGCCTCCTTCTTTCACCACCTTGACGGCGTGAGTAAATAATCTTGCTTTGCAACCGATAAGCGTCCTGTGCCTAATTCCACTCCAAGCGTCACAAGTACCCGCCTGACAGGCCTCTAAAGGTCTCGTACCCTTCACTGCAGTGCACGGCAGTGACAGGCATCCAATTCAAAATAAGCTAAAATATTTTCCCCCTAACCTCATCACTATGTACAGGAACATTAGAAACATGAGCATCAAACCAATTATTATTTGTCCTTTTCTCCAAAGTAACTCGAGTTAACTCTTGGTCAAGGTTATCTGGCTATTTCCATTACACCCTTTGATTTTCAGTCATTCATAAGAGGCCAGATTTTTTAAGCAATAAACTTTCCCATTGTTTTAGAAAATAAATTGAACTTTTAAAACAATTCCAATGCCAACACAGAGAGTAGAAAGTTGGTGAATAAACATTCCTTATAGAAGAAAAAAACATTAGAGTGTTCTGGTGAAAATCAGCTTCAGTTCAGTCAAATTTAATTCTTGGGAAAAAAAATCAGACTCTGTACATTTTGAGAAAGGCCCCTTGTATTTGGGGCCTTAAAATGCATACTTAAAGCTATGAATGTCCATGTTTTTTTATGAGTTGGAGGCCCATGAAGATAAATAGCATTTGGGCATACTTAGGAGTGTTTAAATTGAATGATTTGTGATCTATTTAAAATATCGTTTCTTCAGAGTGCTCTATCTACACTATTACCACCCCTGACAGTTTCTTATGCCCACAACTGAGATATTTAATGTCTTTTCAAACTGTGAAGGTCTTCAAAATCCACAAGAGGGTGCT
>NW_005842595.1:897186-903552 GCF_000455745.1 Alligator sinensis | reverse complement strand
AACTGCTTTTTAATTTGGCTTCCAGAATTAAGACTAGTCTGGTTTACCGTGTGTGATTGAAAAAATAATGCCTCCTGCACCTTGCCTTTATGAAAGGAGACAATTCTCAGTATTTAATATTAGATTAGTGATAGCAATTCTTGATTTGTCCAGAAGCCTTCGTGCCCTCTCAAATTTCAGTTTACTCTCTTTGGTGAAAACTAAGGCTCTACAAATCATTAATGTATCAGTTCAGGAACCCAAATGAAAAACTGAAAAAAACTGGTTTAGACAAAAAACCATTTAGGGCACCTATACATGTGCAGGGAGGCTGTGCATCGGAGCAGGCTCGATTCATCCCTCCCACTCCTGGAGCATGTCTATAAGGGTCCAGTGCCACAGTCCATTTCTCTACATTTGGAGAGTCAGAACTTCATTTCATTTGCTTTTCTTACAGGTCTGTGAAATGAAACCTTTCAGGTCAAACCATTTTTCCTCATTTCAATGAGAAAAAACCAAGAACCTAAGGGTGTTTATAGATGTGTTCCAGGAGTTGGGGGAAGGGGGGGTGAATCGAGTCTGCTTTGATGCTCTGTAATTATAGTGTGTCAGAGCAGCCTCCCTGCCAGACACCAGGGTTAAAATGCCATCCTCAGAGTGAGGGGGAGGCATGGGGGAGGAGGTGGGTGGTGGAGATGCTGGGACAGTCAGGAAAGGAGCACTTTTGTGCCTTCTTGTTGAAGTTGTTTTACATTTTTTAAACCAAATTTGTTGGAGCAGAAATTTGAATCAAGCTGTCTCTCCAAGCTCCCTTGAGAAAGTCATAACTACTTGGCTAGAAAATCACTTCGCTCACTTGGTCTCTCTCTCAATGGGAATTTAGTATCACATCTGGGGTAAGCTTTCTGAAAAGGGTCCAGTGCCACAGTCCATTTCTCTACATTTGGAGAACCAGAACTTCATTTCATTTGCTTTTCTTACAGGTCTATTAAATGAAACATTTTGTGTCAAGCCATTTTTCCTCATTTCAACGAGAAAAAAAACCATCTAAGGGTGTTTATGGATGTGATACTAAATTCCCAATTGAGGCAGAGACCAAGAGAGTGAAATGATTTTCTATTATGACTTTCTCGGGGGGGGTGGCACACAGCTTGATTCAAATTTTTGGTGCAATATGATTTGAAAGTGTTAAATCTCAATTTTTTAAGCTTTTAGATTTCACAGATTCAAAGGTATCTCAAGACTTCCAAGGTTTGGATAAGTAGTGATATCCTCCTGTATCTGCAGATAGCCTGAAGAACTGCTCTGAGACTGCCCCAGGCACTTCAGCAGGTGGGGAAATGGAGTCTCATTGACTTCCAGCAAAAGAAGCCCCCTTATTTCTATTATCCCACTCAGTGCCTTTCACGTAGAGCAGATTGGTGAACCCAAAAAATAGTGGTGCAGGGCCTGGTGGATCGAGCAGCACAACAGATAACTCATGTAGAAAACCTTGGGATTAAACGCAAACAGAGGCAGAGACCCTTTGTGGGTATATGTCGAAGATATTTTGCTTCAACCCAGCACAGGATGGCTTCACTGGCTCCCACTGCTTTAATGATCACCAATACCTCAATAACTCCTTAACTTCTGTCTTTGATCTGATTTCTCCCCCTCCATCTGCAGTTGTTTTTTCTAACATCTAAATGTCAATGTCCAGCTACCAAAAATGTCAACATGGTAAACAGTCATCCCAATATTCCACTTCTATTAAACTTCATCACCTACTACCTTTGACTTCTAATAACTTTAACTCATGAAGACTTGCTATATCATATTCATCTCTCCAAAATCCAGCCTGTCATTAAATCGTGTCAGTAATTTTATACTGCTCCAAAATCTGTATTTTTTCTTATACTTCTGATTATACAGCACTGTTATAACTCTGGACCCCCCCTTGTCAATCTCATCTTGATTACTGAAACATGCAGTGAAACGTTGAAATCACAACTCTTGAATGCTTGGGATCGAAAATACTAAATTTGTTGGGAATAATTAAATAATTTTCAGTGCTTTTGTAGTATAAAATATGACCCCGCCATTCTCATTAAAGAAAGACTAATATAATCTGGGAAAACTAATCTCCTAACCCCCGGCAGAAACTCACTGTCAAAATAAGCTGGTTTGCTATTGCTGGAGTAAGCAATATTTACAATTTTATGCTATGTTCTATTTCTATTATAGTGCAATGATTCTGCATATATACTTGATATACTTCCATAAAAATAATGCAGAATGCAATGCAGTAAGAAGTACTATTCATCAGATGCTGATTACTCATGGACATAAACTCAGATGTTAAATGAGGCAGGACAAATAAAAATCTACTTCACTTAACCTAGGAAATAAATCATTATTGTGAACAAGAATGAAAGGATTTATAGATCAATTATACATATTTAACTCCAGTGTGCTTCCTCTAAAGACTCTCACCTGACTTATCTCATCCAAAAATATGAATGCTTTCTAGTATTGTAATTATTCCCATTTATCCATGTCATGAGTCTAGACAGAACAGTTTTCCAAAAGAGCCACAAAGGTTAAGAACCCCAGGCTCTTCCAAAAGAGCCTTACTAGTAGCTAAACATATGTCAATCTTTATTATCCAAACAATACAAACAAAAGGATACAGTATCATTGATCTAATTTAGGACTATGGTGATAGGTTTATGTAAGTGGAAAAAAAAAGAAAAAAACTCAAGAACTTCCATGCCCCCATCTTTCAACTAGGATGGATGTGTGCAGCATAATAGAACAAAGCAGGGGTACTTACAGGTGGCTAATCTATATCGCTGGTTGGAAATTTTTCAAAAATATTTTTGTCATTAATGACTTTTTTGTTGAATGGAAAACTAATTCCAACATTTTCAACTAATTTTGGGGGGCTTTCATAGAAATAAATGAAGAAAAGAAGAAAAGAATATTTATGGCCAAAATATTTCATTTTATCAACCAAAATGTTTGCAAGAAAAATGTTATTGAAACATTGTTATTCATTGTGGTGGTGATGATATTAGGGGGGAGGGGGTGTCTGACATTTTTCATATTGAGGGAAGGAGAATTTGTTCCCAACCAAGAAGGACAAACATTAAGAAATCACAGCAACAGCAAGAACTGAGAGTGTTCAGCAAAAATATGGATATTGGCAGAATAAGGGAGTGAGTAGGCAATAGAAATAGTAGTACTAAAAAAAAATAAAAATTAGAACAACACTTTACAGCCTCTGGGTTTTCTGACCTTAAGACAGGATGGTGGAGCTTGCTATTGTAGAGGGTAGTGAGTAAGGGGGAAAGATGAAAGTTTAGGATTAGACAACTTCCACTTGAGATGGCAGCAGCACATCTGAGGGTACAGGACTGGGCAAAAAAAAGAAAGGCCAAGAAGAGAATTATCCAGCTACAAGTGGTAGCTGAAGTTGTGGAAATTAGTAAGATTCCCAGGAGGAAGAGGAGAAGAAAGCTGAGACAATGTAGATTCTCAAGGGACAAGAGAGAGCAAGAGAGAGAGAGAGAGAGAGCACGCGATTACACAAGATGCTGAAGAAAAGGAAAGCAAAGAGAGCAGAGTCTCAGATGAAACTCATCCAATCATAGAGTATCATAAACTTAGAGAAGCAGGGCTGGAAGGGACATTAAGAGGTAATCCAATCCAATCCCCTGTCAGAAGTAGAATCACCCCTATCCAAACCATGCTTTACAAATCTATTGTCTAACTTCTTAGAAAAACTACACAATCAACCCAGACAACACTAGACATAAAACCCTAATCTGCCATAGGTAAAGCAGGGTGACCATGGTGGCCAATGTTCTGCTGCTGCAAAGGTTGTTAAAATACTCTCAAGAGATCCCAGGAAGAGGGCCATGCCCCCTGCTACAGAGGAAGGCAAAACCCCCCACATTCGTACCAATCTGATCATTTTCTTCTTTACCCCAAAGATGGTTATTGGTCTGACCCCGAGTAGAAGGTCAGGACCCTCTAACCAGAACTTCCAGGTTTAAATGCCAGCAGAAGTACGAGAACATCCCATTCAAAATCCCCTGCCTTGGCTGCAACCAACACCCAATGTTTCTAAGGAAAACGTAGCAACAGGAAGGGAAAAAAATTCCCTCCCTGCCCCACATAGCCCTACAACCAGCAAAGCCCAGAAGCATGGGAAATACTCATAGCAGAACATAAGCATAGCTATGCTTAGATCAGGGGTGTGAAACACATGCAGTCTTGGAGGCTGAATGATGGTCACTGGGCTGACCTGTGGGTAGAAACCAACCCTCCACCCCACCGCCGCAGAACCTGTGGCACAGGGTCCATTACAGTGCACATGCTAGCTCTGAGGCTTGAAAATGGTGCATGGGGCTGGCACAGGGTATGCACTGCCCATGGTGCACAGGCTGGACCAAGATGCCACATGTAGCCCACGTCTCATAACTCCCTGTGTTGTGTTCAGCACCAGCTTCAACCTGCATGCAGAAGGCAAGATGCATTCCATGCTGGCCCTACATATCACAAGCATAGTAAACCTCAGGGCTGGCTCATCCTACATGTGGCATGTGGGGCCAGACTGGCTGCCTGTGCTGCACGTGGCACAGGTGGCCAGCATGGGGCACATAATGCATGAAGCACCCTGCTGGACCAGCCCAGTGTGTTGGCTTCAGCACTGACCAATCCAAATATCCAGATTGGTCCACATGCAACACACACCCTGGACCAAACCTCTGCATGCAGAGCATGGCATTGCAGGCAATGTGTGGATTGGATCCAAAGACCCATGGGCCAGGTCATGTGGCTCAATGGGTTGGATATGGCCCACAGGCTGTGTTTGATACCCCTAGCCTAGATCACCTCTGACCAATGCCTATCCAACCTCTACTTGAACACCTCTAGTGACAGAGAATCCACAACATCCCTAGGCAGTCTATTCCACTGCCTCACTATACTAACTGTGAAAAAGTTTTTCCTGATAGGCAATCTAAGCTTTCCTGATAGGCAATCTAATCAAGATTCTGATAATTATTAATACATCCACGTCAAAATGGCAGGAGGTTCTAAACAGGGATCCCGGCAGGGGGGCGGGGTCATTCCTGGGCCCACTGCTGTTCAATGTTTTTATTAATGATTTGGATGCTGGCATAGAAAGCTTCTTGAGGAAATTTACAGATGACATAAAACTGAGAAGGACCGTGAACACGTTGGAAGACAGAAGCACGAATTAGAAGGATCCAGAAAGATTGGAAAGCTGGGCTGAAGATAGCAGGATGAAGTTCAATGCTGACTAATGCAAGGTGCAACACTTCAGGAAGAAAAATTTAAATTCAACTTTAAAATGAGTGACGCCTGGCTGGATGGCCACACTATGAAGAAGGATTTGGGAGTTTTGGAAGATTACAGACTCAACATGAGTCTGCTGTGTTGCAGCTGCACAAAAGACCAATATGGTTTTGGGAAAGATACATCATTAGAAGCATTAAGTGCAAGGCATGGAAAGTGATGGTGCCTTTCCACTTTGCCTTGGTTAGGCTTCATCTAGAGTACTGTGTGAAATTTTGGGCTCAACATTTTAAAAAGGATGTGGAAAAGTTAGAGAGGGTCTGCTGCAGATGACAAAAATGATAAATGGCTTGGAAAGCAAATCATACCAGGAGAGGCTGAAGAAGTTAAGCATATTCAAATTGCAGACATGACAGCAGTCTTCAAATACCTGAAGGGCTACCATCAAGAAGATTGAGAACATCTTTTCTGTC
This sequence comes from Alligator sinensis, assembly GCF_000455745.1. Taxonomy (NCBI): domain Eukaryota; kingdom Metazoa; phylum Chordata; order Crocodylia; family Alligatoridae; genus Alligator; species Alligator sinensis. Next base: position 897,796 of record NW_005842595.1, on the reverse strand, counting down.
TTGCTGTAGAGGGTAGGACACAGACCAATGACCTGAGGTAGCAGCAAAGTAAATTTAGGTTGGATATCAGGAAAAACTTGTTTATTTTTAGAACAGTGAGGCAGTTGAATATACTGCCTAGGTATGTTGTGGACTATCCATCACTGGAAGTGCTCAAGAAGAAGTTGGATAGCCACTGGTGGCAGACAATATAGGCACAACTATGCCTATAGTCCACTATGCGTATGTCAAAGTTGTATAGTTTCATAGTAGCTAGGGTCAGGAGGGACCTGAACAGATCATCTAGCCTGACCCCCTGCCCCACAGGCAGGAATGAATGCTGGGTTCACAAGACCCCAGACAGGTGATCATCCAACCTCCTCTTGAATTTGCCCAAGGTAGGGGCAAGGACCACTTCCCTGGGAAGTTGGTTCCAGATTTTGGCCACCCTAACTGTAAAATATTGCCTTCTGATCTCCAACCTAAACCTATTCTCCATCAGCTTATGGCCATTGTTCCTCGTCACCCCAGGTGGTGCTGGGGAGAAAAGAGCTCTGCCTATTTGCTGTTGATCCCCCTTGATGAGCTTGTAGGCAGCCACCAGATACCCCTCAGCCTCCTCTTGCTGAGG
>NW_005842595.1:891490-896793 GCF_000455745.1 Alligator sinensis | reverse complement strand
TGCTTTCCACCCCCTCATCCAAGTCACTGATGAAGATGTTAAACAGTGCGGGCCCGAGGACCGAGCCCTGGGGGACTCCACTGCTCACATCTCGCCAGGTTGAGTACAACCCATCCACCACTATTCTCTGGGTGCGCCCCATCAGCCAATTTTTCACTCATCCAACTGGGTTGGCATCAATGCCACAGTTGCTTAATTTATTGATGAGAATGGTGTGAGAGGCAGTGTCAAAGGTTTCTTAAAGTCTAGAAAGCCTACGTCCCCCACAGATGTGCTCCTTGATGATTCTCTCCAAGATCTTCCCGAACACTGAGGTGAGGCTTACAGGCCTATCGTTACTTGGGTCCTCCTTCCTCCCCTTCTTGAAAATTGGGACCACATTAGCCAGTTTCCAATCCCCCAGCACCTGGCCAGATGACCACGAATGCTCATAAAGCCAGGCCAAGGGCTCTGCAATGATCCCTGCCAGCTCCCTCAACACCCTTGGGTGGAGGGCATCTGGACCTGCAGATTTAAAAATGCAGATTTAAAAACGTCACATGTTACCGAGATTTGCTGGTTGCTGCATGGGGCTGGTAGAAAATTCTACCCGCCCTTTCCCACCCCTCCCCCCTTTTCTGCTACATGTGTCAGGATTTTGTTTTTTTTTCAAGCCTTCCTCAAAGACACTGGGTATTAGCTGCAGCCAAGGCTAGAGATTTTGAATGGGGTGTGCCAGTGTTCCTGTTGAGACCAAAGCCAGAGGCTCCTGGCTAGAGGGTCTTGGTCCTATGCTCAGGATAAGACCGATTATCATAACTGGGGTCAGGAAGGAATTTTATCCCATGGTCAGATTGGCACACATTGTAGGAGTTTCTGGCATGGCCCTCTACCTGGGATCTCTTGATAGTATATTAACAACCTTTTCCAGAAGCACAACATGGGCTGCCATGGTCCCCCTGTTTTTCCTGTGGTTAGGGTGTTATGTCTTCTGTGTGTCTGGGTTGATGGTCATTTTACAAAGAAGTTAGATTATGGATTTGTATAGGATGGTCTGGACAGGGAAGATCCTGCCTCAGGCAGGGGGTTGGACTAGATGACCTATGGAGATCCTTTCCAGTCCTGCTTCTCTATGACTCTATAATGCTATGTTCAAGCAATCAGAGACCAGGCAGGGGAAGAGGATAATGTTCCTTGTAATTCCCAGCAGTTTTCAAGTGACTATGGATAGTGTGGAGCCTTTAATAGACACAGTCAAGAAGACTGGAGAATGTGAGCAGAGTGAATAGATCACAATTACTACAATTTGAAGAGATGCATGGTAGGAGGTAGACACAATGACAGCTGGAAATACCTATTTCTTAGGGATAGGGAACACAGGAACATGCTGGTAGGCTGAAAAGAGGTCTGGGAGAGAAAGAGAGACAGGTTAAAAAGTAAGAGAAAACAGAAATGAAGAAGGACAAGGAAAAGTAGGGCATGGAGAGATAATTTCTTCTATAATCTTACCTTGACTACCCTATGACCATATGGTATCTTGCAAGAATTTAATGACTGAATTATAAAAAGTTTCTACTGAGAATGTGTGAACTGAGGCTTCGAAAAGTTGGCCAAATATAGGCAAATATTCATATATATCCCCTGACATGAGGGCAACTTCCCTGGCAAAATTCAAGACCCTGCTCTACAAAACATGTACAGCACTAGTTATTTTCAAGAAAACAGTTAAGACAGACAAAATTTTCCACAGTGCTTTTTAACAAAAGAAACTGTTTCTAGAATTAATTTTTAAGGGAACCATTCAATTTTTAAAAGAATTTTATATGATAAAGACTTGCAAACAATGACCATTAGACAGATTCTGAATGAACAAAAAGTAGGACATAGACAATCCTAAAGTATATATACTATAACTTGCATTCTGAGTGACAGACCTGGAATTTGGTCAATTTACATAGCACCAATAAATGAAAAATAATGCCAAAATGCCAAATAAATATACTTCTTGGGGTATTATTATCTTTACAAGCACCTCTAGCTGTGCTCAGACTCCTTTTGATTGCTTTCATATCAAATAGTTAACAACATATTTCTTCCACCTCCTTTTCCTGCTTTCATTGCTGGAGAAAAAGTGCAATTCTGATTCCACATAGTGAAACATTCCAGGGTAGCAAGAAATGAAATCATTCATCTCCATTTGAAATGCCAGCAACAGTTTTGCTGATGAGTAGAATAAATTGTCTACTTTATTTTATTCCACCATAAATTGACTGCTCTGTTTCCTTTTAAATAAATGGTGCTATATCAAATGCAAGCATTGTGACAGAAGCTAAACAAAAGCTTTATCTCCACGATCCCTTCCCTATAGACTTTCTTAAGACTTTCTAATTAAAATATTACACATTACATAAATTATGCAATTAACTGGTTAATCATTAGACCAGCCACAAGTGCAAAGTAATTATCACGTGATAAAAATGACTATCCAGCTATGACAAAAGTCAACCAGCTATAAAGTTAGTGGTTGAAAATGTGTAACAACTCTATAGCTGGTTTCTACCCAGCTTTAATCTAAGTGTGTAGCAGGGCCCTAATAGCTACAGTAAACTGCAATGTGGTCTCATCAAAATGCACCATGGATTTGAAAGTGTGAGTGATGTTGCAAACCATGATGATCCAGAAATTATGCAAATGTCAAATCATTCCACATGTTTTAAGGTAATTTGGCTAAAAGGTCAAGTATACTGTAGTCGAGTTCTTAAACTGTGCCACCTAATAGAGTATATTAGTCCCTCCATATCAAACTTTTTGAGTCTGAACCTGCCCAGGGGAAGTCAATGGAGCTATATCCATTATCACAATGATAGAAAGCCTGCAACACGCAGAGGGTGTGAGGCACAGGGCACAATCTGAGAAATGAGGCACAGGGCACAATGACACAAACATAAGAAATTAATTAAAGAAACTATGTGTGACATGCTAGTCAGATTGTTTATGGATTGTTCCTGCTACCAGCTGAAATCAGATTTCTGATGGTGGGCCTGGGCTTTGGTCATAAATAAAAGTGTCCAGCCAGTCCCACCAAGCTCAGTGCTCAGCTGTCATTATTGTCTTTGGTACAGGAGACATGGGAATGGTACTTTAAAATACCATTAATCAGGAGGTTTTAGCCAAAAAACTTGGCTCATGTGAAACTATCCTACGGAGTTTAAATGTGCCTCTTTGTGACAGCCTAAAGGTAACAAGCAGGGTACAGTTAAATTTGGCCATTGCCATGAAAGCATTCAGACATGCCCAAGGGAAAGATGTAACAACACTAAATAATGCCCTGCAAGCCTTACAGGGAAATGTTTCTAAAGCCATTTTGTGTGTTCAGGTTCAACTCTGGTCACTGGAAGTTGTAAGAAGCACTGCAGAGCAAGGAGTGAATTGGCATGTTCCAGTCAAATTACAAAACACAAATTAGCATTAAAACTGGGCAACCAGAGTGGCTTCAACCTTAAAACCAGTTGGTAGAACTTGAATTTAATCCTACCACCATGATGGTTAAAATACAGATTAATGCCATTAGTAGTGCTGAAAAAGAATTAATATTCCCTATATTTGGGCTGGGAGCTCGTATCAATAAAGCATTGGTTATTCCCTGAATTGAGCTAAAAAACACCTTTAGGATATAAGGCCATCTCAGTGCCCATGTATAAATAAAGAACAGGCCTTGGATTTTTGTGTTATGAAAATATGCTTAAAGCAAAATCACTATGCTTAAAGCCAAATGTTGGTGCTTGCCAATATACCATAGAGGAGAAAAGTTACAATGAATCTGTAGTCATAAATGTGTGCAATAGATGCATATGTATCCACACTTAGTGTGCATCTCTTGTGGTAAATTCTTGGGCCAATGTTAGCAATAGTAATGTTAATTTTTCTTTGTGTGGTGTTATTACTGTAAAAGGGTGTGATATTAAATATGCCAGAAAAATGTGCAAAAAAGTTTTACTATGGAATATGTTGTATATGACAATCAACAGTTAAAAACAGTTGCATTGGGAATATCACCCCAGCTGTTACAAAAATATTACCACATCCAAAGGTGTAGGGTCAAATTAATTGGGTTGTTAAAGGAGCAAAAAGGGCATATGTCACTGCTCATCATGTTGCGAAACAAATCACTCAGGTGCTACTTAAGGCTAAATCTGCTGATGAGAAAGCATGCTGAGATAGTCTCCCATAGCGACTGAAGTGTTGAACTTTATATTACATCCCCTTATTGTTGGGTTAGTTGTTGAAATCATTATCACCTTGTGTCAGTGTGAATTGCTATACTGGTTACATATTCTCCTTCAAAGGGTTACAGTTCATGAGCAAAAAACCGAGCTGCATATTCTCTTAGGCAAACATAGTTAAGTTTTTTTGTCACAGGACTGAATCAGGCCATCACAATCAATCCAGTTGGAATGATACAAAAAGGAATGCCCGTTGTACAGGAGGGGTAAAATTATAGGGAGCAAGCCTAATCCCCACAAACTCTGGCCAAGGAATGTTTCTTTGGCCTAAACACATACTCGCAATCAGATAAAGCACTGATTGCTAGGTCAAATGCTATCTGAAATGCTAAGTAAAAGGTTTAATGGGCATCTCAGACCGTACATTCCCAGGCCCCAGTATGGAAGGCTTGCTTAAACTTGATTGGCTAAAACTCGGTTCTTGAGCTAGGGAATGCGAAGGCAAAAGGCCAAGTCAAAGGGGACATGGGCAGCATTAAAACAAGTGTTAAAGGTTTATCACAGTATCCAGCCCATTGGAGCCCCTAATCACAAGTGCTGTCATACTCTTCCCGGAACAACTGGTGAAAGTCCTCTCCACAAAGCTATTAAAGATTCCAGAAAATTCCTTTAATTTCATTTATAATGTAAAAGTGTAAGACCTTCAAGGAGTGGATTGATGGCTAGAAAATCATATAATCAAAATCATTTAAAGGATTCTTTTAGTAGAGATGCACTGATACATTGGTCTGATATCAGACCGTCACCGATATAAAGAAAATTGACTGTATTGGAAAATCAGCCTGATGTGGCAGATAATGTGGCCAATAAATGCCCCATCATGCACACAGCAGCAATACAGCACGGAGGCAGTGAGGAGCACAGCCTGGCAGCTTGGAGAGCTGTGTGCAGCTGGTAAGTCTGTTGTGGTGGGAGGGGAGGGGGAAGAGAAGGGGCATGGTGGGGCACATCAAGGCTCCTATGGTGAGGAAGCGAGTGGGACTGGGGCTGGGGCAGGTGCTGCCCCGCCAGGGCAGGGCAGGGCAGGGCAGGGCACAGGAC
>NW_005842595.1:882716-891472 GCF_000455745.1 Alligator sinensis | reverse complement strand
GGGGGGGGGGGGGGGGCGGCACCTGCTGCTGTGTGCACCTTAGGAGGGCATGGGGGGGCATGTGCACCCAGATCTGCGTGGGGTGGGGCAGGGTGGTCTGGGCCCAGGGCTGCATGGGGCTCTTCCCAGTAGAGACTGAGCCAGGCTGTGCTCAGAGCGGGCGGCGATGGCACTGGGAGGAGAGTTGGGGGGCTACGGTGAATTTTGAGGTGGCTGAAGCCCCACCCTTGTAACCCTCTCCCAGCACCGCTGCTACCCACCCTGAGCACAACCCGGCCCAGCACCTGCTGGGAAAAGCCCCATGCAGACCTGGCCCCAACCTGTCCCACACAGATCTGGTGGCACACACTCCCCATGCCTCCCAGGGTGCATGCAGCCGCAGGAGCCCCCCTCCCTCCCCGCATCCTGCGCTGCCTCGTCGCAGCTAGGCAGTGCCTACCCCAGCTTCAGCCCAATCCCCATCCCTTCCACACTGCAGGGACCTCGATCTGCCCCCTCCCCCCATGCCCCTTCCCTTCTCCCTCCTCTTCCACAAGAGACTTATCAGCCAGACTCTGCTCTTCAAGCTGCCGGGCTGTGTATCAGAAATCAGATCGGTCTTGATCGATATGCCTCCTTAAAAATTGGCTATCAGTATCAGCCCCAAAAACCTCTATTGGTGTACCCTTAGCTTTTAGAAATTGGTTTGTAGGTAAAGTAGACATTGCATTAGAATAATGGTCCAGGACAATGGCAAGGATTATTTAATTTCTAAAAGCCTGTCTGTCCTAATTTCACAGCCTTTAAGGCAGACTGAGGCCCATGGGTATACACATCCTGGGAAATCAAAAACATCCAAACTTTATTTTCATAATAAAGATAGGCCTAGCTCAATGGGTATAGTGCCCAGTTGCAAAACCCCTTGGGATTTCCAGTTGGGAATCAATGACCAAATTAAAGTGTATACATGTAATGGTTTTATGAAAATTAAATTTTGACTGACAAAACAAAATGTGGACAGCATAACGGTCATAAGGAAATTAATCAATGCCAATCAGTGGTACCTGAAAATGAAAAGCCAGACATCAAAGAAGAAAAGAATACAAAAGGAGGAGTTTTCAGAAGAATTTGGCATCAGACCCTGACCTTGCTAATGTCAGACATCCAAACAAAGAACCTTGGGATGGTGTTTACGTACCAGCTGGATGCAATGCTTGCCTTGTATACATTCTTGGCACTAGGGGATATTTTGGATAATGTATTTTGTAATCATCTTGCTTGCTTTGCCTGTATTAATCTTATTCCTTCTTACTGTGCATCAATAAAATTTGCCTATTATCAGCCAAAGAAGTTGTGGTCGTTCCAAAGGTTGTGCTTGCCCAAAACAGGGTATTAGAACCAGGTTGTCAACCAGTGCCAACATGCACCACTAAGCTGTGTTACACTTATGGTATATGGATAGCCTTTTCATCTTTGGGACTGACCACCTGGATTCGTTTGCTGGTTTCTATCACAACTACAAAAACAACCACTTATCTGTCAAATCTCTCTGGAATACAATAACACTAATACTAGCTTTGTAAGTACTATGATCCATATCCAGAATGGAGTCCCATAAGCAACTGTATAGAAAAACCTCATGGACAACCAGACCTACTCCTTTCAAATTAGTAATCATTTCAAACACACCAAGAAAGGTGTAATTTATAACCAGGCTATCTGATGCCACTGCCACTGCTTGAGGAGAGCACTCAGAATACCCATCTCACCAACCTAAAAGCTACCTTTGCCAATCAAATACACTTCACCAGAGAAACAGATCACATTTTTAATAAGTCATCCAAATACTATGTACAAACATACTGCAATACAAAAAGAATGCCCTCCTATTGACTACACCCCTAGTTTTCACATCCCATCCCATACTGGAAGATATAACAAAGACTATCAAACAATTACAAGACATTTAACCAACCTCCAGCACCATCAGGCTTCCAACAATTCCACAACTATACCACCTAATCAGAAGCAAAATCTTCTCACATCAACAAATACCAAGTGCAAAAAATCCTACCTGAACAACAAATTCAAAACCTGCCATTACATCTTCACCATTAATATACTTAAAACTTCCCAAAACAAAACCATAAGACTCCATGGATTTTACACGTTTACAACGCAAGATGATATGCCTATTCCAATGTATCAAATGCCCTCATGGAAACTCTGTTGGGGAAATTTACCAGTCACTAACCTCCAGAACGAACTTTCATAGTAAAATGATAAAGAACAGAAACACCTGTTGAAGAACACTTCTGGAATAACTAGTCTATCTCTGAATTCGAAGTCCTTGTTCTTAGAGGAAATCCACAATACTTAGAGAAGGCAGGCCTGTGAGAAAAGGTTCAAAACTTTACTTTTTTATAGACAATGTTTTATGGCTCATTTACAATTTACCTTCCCCCTCAGCTAACCTCTATGTGCTCACAAAAAATAATGGCCCTCTTTTTTAATAGTTTTCTTTTTTTTTAACATAATCAGGTTTATCTATTGCAATTTTTATTTACTTGGTCTATAACTACCTCTGTTAACTTCTATCCATAGACATACTGTCCAATTCCCTTCTTAAACAAGCATTGTCATTTATATAATGGGATTAAACAAGAGTCATTGTTCTATCTGGTATTTAGTTTAGGTTTTGCTCACATCTTTCCTAGACCTCAGGAAAGGCATTTGATAACTAAAAGCTTGTCTAGTCTCTCCCTCAACTATATAGCTGGCCCAATAAAAGGTATTTCTGCTTCTCACGACAGCTAATTTACTATTTCACTAAACACAGGTTTCAGGTTCTTACCCATGGTAATTTAGGATGATAGGAAACCAGGGCTGGATAGGATCTCAAAATCAGTGCATCTACACTTTGCCATGTTTTAGTACTTCCTTTTGGAAGTACTAAAGCACAGCGCAGTATGGGTAGTTACTACACTGTGTGCACAAAGCATGGATAAACTTTGCGCCTACGTTGCTGTAGTGGTGCACTAAGTGTGGGGCACAGCACTATAACAACGTAGCTGGCAATTGCACGTAGACCGGTGTAATCGCTGCATCACCATAGCACACTGTACGGTGATGCAGTGAGTCACTACATTGTCGTACAGCGATGTATAGAAGCGCCCAAAGTCATCTAGTCCAGCCCCATGCTCAGGGCAGGATCTTCCCTGACTAACCTTTCCCAGCCAAGCGTCTGTCTACCATGGTCTTAAAAATTAGTAAGGACAGAGATTCCGTATCTTCTTCAAGTAGCCTGTTCCGGTGTTTGACTACCCTCATAATCAGAAAATTCATCCTAATCTCGAACCTAAAGTCCCTCAGCTGCAGTTTGAAGCCATTCCTCCGAATCCTGTCCCCTACAACCACAGTAAAAAGCCCATCTCTATATTTGGTCCTCAGTTATTTGAAGGCTGCTATCAAATCCTCCCTTAGTTTTCTTTTCCCAGGACTAAATAACCTTAGTTCTTTCAGCTTCTCTTCATAAATCATGCCTCCCAGGCTTATAATGTTTTTTCACTGTTTGCCAGCCTCTTTCCAGTCTGTCCAAATTTTTTTGAATATGGACACAGTATGGACACAGTACTCTAGGTGGTGCTTCACCAATGCCAAATAGAATAGAAGAATAACTTCCCTTGATTTGTGAGAGACATTCCTGTTAATATAATGCAGTATGCTGTTGGCTTTTTTCACAAGAGCACACTGTTGCCTCACATTTAGCTTGTGGTCCACTGTAATAACCAGGTCTTTCTCTGCAGTCATTCTGGTCTATATTTGTGCAGCATTTCTATTTAATTAAATACATGTAATAAATATTCATTTGATAGTAAGTGTTCAGTCCCATATTATGTAGGGTCTTTCAATTCTTGAGCAAGAGATTCATGTTAGCAGCTGGTGTCACCAGATATATCTATGACTTACACACTTGTAGCACCTGCATTCTCTATCAGCAAACATAGAAATCATAGAAAATTAGGGCTGGAAGGGACCTCAGGTGGTCATCTAGTCCACTCTGCTGCTCAGAGCAGGACCATCCCCAACTGGATCATCCCAGCCAAAGCTGTGTCTAGCCAGGTCTTAAAAACCTCCAAGGATGGAGCTTCCACCACCTCTCTGGGTAACCTGTTCCAGTGTTTTCCTACCCTCCTAGTGAGAAACTTCTTCCTAATATGTAACCTAAACTTCCCTTGCTGCAACTTGAGACTGTTATTCCTTATTCTGTCATCTGCCACCACTGAGAACAGTCCAGCTCCATCCTCTTCTGAACCCCCCTTCAAGTAGTTGAAGGCTGCTAATAAATTCCCTCTCAGCCTTCTTTTCTGTAGACTAAATAAGCCCAGCTCCCTCAGCCTCTCCTCAGAAATTATGTCCCTCATCCCCCACACTGTTTTTAGTGCCCTCCACTGGACTCTCTCCAATTTGTCCACATCCTTTTTGTAGTGGGGGGTCCCAAAACTGAACACAGTACTCCAGATGTGGCTTCAACAGTGCTGAATAGAGGTGAACAATCACTTCCTTTGCCCTGCTGGTGACACCTACCCCAATGCAGCCCAGTATGCCTTGGCATCAAAGGCACACTGTTGGCTCATGTTCAGCTTATCGTCCACCTTAACCCTCAGGTCCTTTTCTGTACTAGTGCATGGTATCATTCTGTCCTAAGTGCAGGACTTTGCACTTGTTCTTGATGAACCTCAGGAGATTTCTTTTGGCCCAATCCTCCAATTTGTCTAGGTTATTCTGAATCTTGCCCCCCCCCCCCCCCCCCCAGTGTATCTACTACTCCCCCCAACTTGAGTGTCATCTGCAGACTTGCAGAGGATGCACTCTATGCCATCTTCCAGGTCACTAATGAAGACAGTGAACAAAACCGGCCCCAGGACTGACCCCTGGGGCACTCCACTTGATACTGGCTGCCAACTAGACATTGAGCCATTGATTATTACCCTCTGAACCCAATGCTCAAGCCAGTTTTCTATCCAACTAATAGTCCCTTCATCCAGCCGATACTTCCTTAGCTTGCCTGCAAGAATGTTGTGGGAGACCGTATCAAAAGCCTTGCTAAAATTGAGGTATACCACATCCACTGGTCTCCCTGCATCTACAGAGCCAGTCATCTCATCATAGAAGGCAATCAGGTTGGTAAGGCATGACTTGCCCTTAATGAATCCATGCTGACTGTTCCTAATCACCTTCTTCTCTCCCAAGTGCTTCAAGCTGGATACCTTGAGGGACTTTTTCCAGGGACAGAGGTGAGGCTGAGTGGTCTGTAGTTCCCTGAATCCTCCTTTTCCCCTTTCTAAAATATGGGCACTATATTTGCCCATTTCCAATCATTCAGGACCTCTCCCAATTGCCACATATTTTCAAAGATGATGGCTAGTAGCTCTGCAATCGTATCAGCCAACTTCTTCATCACCCTTGAGTGCATCCTGTCCAGCACCATGGACTTGTATGTGTCCAGTTTTTCTAAATAGTCTCTAACCTGTTCTTTTGCCACTGTTGGCTGCTCACCTCCTCCCCACACTGTGCTGCCTGATGCAATAGTCAGGGAGCTGACCTTGCCTGTGAAGACTGAGGTGAAATAGGCATTGAGTACATCAGCCTCTTCTGCATCCTGTCATGAGGTTGCCTTCCCCATTCAGTAATGGACCCACACTTTCTCTGATCCTCCTCTTGCCGCTGACATACTTGTAGAAACAGTTCTTGTTACCATTCACGTCCTTTGCTGCAACTACAATTGTGCTTTGCCTTTCCTGACTTAATCCCTGCATCCCCGAGCAATGCTCTTATATTTTACCCTAGTTTTTTTCAAAGTTTCCACTTCTTATAAGCTTCCTTTTTGTGATTTAGTTTACTGAAGAGTTCCCTGCTAAGGCAAGCTGGTTTTCTGCCATACTTGTTAGTCTTCCTGCAAAGTAATCCACTCCCCTACAAAGACATCAGGGCTGTGACAGATTCCTGACTAAAGAGTTTGCCTTTTTGTCTGGGATTAACTTGCTGTTATGAAGAAGGAATCTAAAAAAGAAACACTATTATTATAAACTGTGATGTTCTTACCAAAATATCCATGATCTATTGACTTGTTTTACATGATACCTAATAGTATTAAACTTTAGGGTGGTTTATTGGTGTTGTGATGTGCTAATTCACTGTCACACAGGAAACTATAAGCAAATTTTCCTAGGATGCATGTCTGAGCCCTTCCAAACCACTACAGGTGCAAGCTCTTCAGAAGCCATAGGTTGTGTTGTTATCCATCTACAGAAATCTTTCAGAGTCAAGACGTGCTTTTGAGAGACTCTGGAGTGCGTAAACAGTCAGTAGGCCTGTGCAAATAAGGAAGCATTTGATTAGAATTGGGCTGATTCAGAGGACAGAGGATTCGATTCAGAGATTCATATCACTGTCCTAAATCAATTCGGCCAAATCAGCTTCAGAAGATTCAGTGCTGATTCGGAGAGATTCGGTGATTTGGATCGGCTGGGAAGAGGCAAGCTGCAGGTTCTCCTGCAGCTCCTCTGGCTGTGCCTGCCTCTCCCCAGGTGGGGGGAGCTGTGGGAGAAGCCCCCATGCCCTGTCCCTCCCCCCTCAACCCCAGCCCCAGCAGTCCAGGAATTAAAAAACAAACAAACAAAAAAATGCTCATTGGCAGTAGCAGGGTCTGTGGGAGCTCTGGGGCCACACGGCAGAGACCGCCCCTCCAGAGCCTCCACTCACTGATTTCCTCCCCCCCAGCACCACCCACCCCTGATGGATGCCCCATCTGTCCCTAGTATCCCAATAATTTTTAAAAAAAAAGCCCCACACTCACTGGCTGCAGCAGCAGTGACTGGGGCCTCTGGGTGCTTGTGGCAGAGCCTGCCTGTGCTATATGAAGCAGTGGGGATCACCCCCCTGCCTGGCACCCACACAGTAGCTGCCCCATGGCATGGGTGCAGCATGGCTCAGCAGGGAGCAGGATTTACTGAGGCTGAGTGTTGTTGGGCTCCAGCTGACACGTGGAGCTGCCCCAGCTCCCAGACAGTGTGTGGCATCCTGCTAAGCCCCACTTCCCCCTTCCCCGAGTAATGCACCCCCCTGCCCCAGATGGGCAGCTTGTCCCAGACCCAGACCCAGCCTCAGCCCTAATTCCTCCCCCATGCCCCTTCCTTCCCCCCTCCCCCAACCCCAACAGACTTACCAGCTGGAGGCAGCTGTCAGCTGCCTGTTTAGTCTATGGATGAATCTCCAAATCAGTCCAATCTTTTCCGAAACTTCTCTCAATTGATTCGGATGCTTCAAATCAATTTGGAGCTTTTACTTGATCTCACAATTCAATTCAGATTCAGAGATTTGGTCCCTGAATTGAGCCAAATCTCCTCCGAATCAAATCAGCTACTGAAGCTTCACACAGCCCTGTCAGCATAAAAAGGTAAGTCTATTGCAGCATCATGAAGACAAGTAAAAAAATTAAGGTAAATGTGTTGCATGACCAGATTCTTAGGACTCCAAAAGATGCCCAGAAGCCCAAAGGTAGTAGTGGCAAAGAAGAATCACAAATCTATCATAATCTATGAACAAAACCTCATTTAATTCAATCAGTACTTGTCAAATTTCTTTTTAAATAAAATGTTTCTGAAAACAACTTATATATTCCAGTTAAATGGGTACCTTTGAGTAAATGGAACCTGAACTTTATATTTCTTCCTCTTTGTACAGTGTTTTAGTGAAGTAAAGCTTCACAGGCACAGTAAATGCAAAGTATTATTTTTTGTTCTATTATAATGCTGGAAATTATAGCAGCATAAAGTCGGGTTTTTTATTTTGTGTTGTTACTTGTTCTTTGGTCTCTCTCTCCACTCCCCACCCTCACTCCCCACGTTTTGGAAAAAGTCCCCATCACAGCCTCTAAATGTAAAACCAATGTATAAGTCATACAACTACATACAGCTAATACAATGTTAATTCAAAGGAACCTCAATGAAACTCCAGCCTCCACCCTAGGTAAGTGAATAGATGAACCTTGAAACATATTATTGCCTTGCTTTTTGTGAATACAGCTATAGGGGTCATAATGGCTTAAGTACTAAGGGCTGGCAAAATAACATGGCATAAATTGAATCATTTTGAATGTCATGTTAGAAAAAGAAATTTAAAGAAGCAAATGATACAGGAGAAGGCACAGGATTTATACAGTTTATAGGTAAGAGGGAGAAATTAGGAAAGAAGACAGATCTCAACTGTGAAGAGAGGAGAAAATTAATGCACTGTTTCAATACAGTACTTAGGCCACAAACAGGAATTCATATTTACCAGTGGACATTTCTGAGAACTTTTCACACGTGGATATTTTTCCAGATGAAGTACAGGTGTACAGCTTGTAGCTGCCCTTGGGGAAGTGGAGTTGTGGGACTCCTTGCATCTTCCCCAGACTGGGTCTGGGGAATGGGCGAGGAGTAGGCTCCTCCACTCTGCTCCCAGTCTTGGCAGTAAAGAGGAGGAAGTACTGGCACAAAGCCACTAGAACCTTCCCCAATCCAGCAGTTCCCAGTTTGGAGAAGAAGCATGGAGCAGAAGCAGACCAGTCTGAGAAGGGAGCGGAGGGTAGCAATCAAGCAAAGCCCCCTGCCTGTTCCCTAAACTGAGTACTCCAGTCTGTGGAGTGAGTGGGGAACAGTGGATAAGGGGCTGTTCCTCCACTCTGCTCCTGGTCTATGGGGTGACTTTTCTGGGAAAGGTGTGGGAGTCTT
>NW_005842595.1:877588-882657 GCF_000455745.1 Alligator sinensis | reverse complement strand
TTCCTGTTTCCTCCCAGGACTGGGAGGAGGTGAGCAGCAATTCTTCCCCCAGCTTCTCCCTACTCTCACAGGAATGACCTCTACTGGGTCAGGGATGGGTTATTTTTCTCCAGGAACAACCATTTTTTGTTCTGGGAGAAACTGTATATATCTGTACACTCATGGTTTCTATAGGGAGAGCTGTGATTTTTCTGGTAGAAACGTACCGTCTGTATGTGGCCTTAATGTGCATTATCCCTTGTCTTAAATGCGATCATTTGCAGGCCTAAGGTTAGGCACATGCTTAAGTATCTTGTTGAATCAACCCCTGAGGCAGCACATGGCTGAGATGTGTAAAATTCTGAGGCATATGGAGAAGATAGATGACACAAGATTATTCAAGGGATACAAGCACTTATTTAAAAAGTGGAGAAAGAACTTAAGATAAAAATTAAAAAGGTACAGGCACAACAAAATATTTTTTAAAAATGTGTATTTATGAGGTAAATCTGAGCACAGCTCATCATTGAAGAGATGCACATTCCCATTAAACTCTTCACAAAGCACTTGAAGAATTCAGTCCATGCAGTGCATTTCAAAGAAGATATAAGAAATAAGAAGAGTGGATGCATTCTTAAAGAGTCAGTGAAGAACAAGTCAAACATTAAACTCAAGAATACATTAGCAGATACAAATACTAGACAGATATGGATCTAGAATGGTGATGTTGCTACTGGTAGGTTGTACAATGATTTTATGTTAAAAAAATTAATAGTGCATGATCTATGTTAGAGCACTTACAATGTACATGAAGTTACCAGTTCAGCTTGTTCAGTTTAATACTTAGCACCTTGTCTATGCAGCTAAATCTGTTAGGAAACTAAAATATTTCAGAGAGCATGAACCAAATCTGTAGAATATTCCTAAATGCAAATGTTTGCATGAGGATTATTAATAATCAATATTTGTGTTAAAAAAGCTCATATGTAACTATCTTCTCAGAGGCTTTACATCTGAGGAGTCTGCTAGGCATTAACATATCCACAGAAAGGCTGGGATAACTTTTTTATTTGCCTGGAACTTCATTTAAGTTGGAGTCTTGATGGAAGAATCCAAAATAGTAATTCACTGTGCTTAAAGAACCCACTTTGCACAAGTTGTTCTGTCATTCACAACAAAGGGTGGCTATGGAGTAGTACCTGATGTATAATGATTTCTATTACAGTAGCATCTAGAGGCCCCAGTAAAGGTCAGATCACTATATAAATATAGCAAGAGACAGGCCTTTTCCTAGAATGCTTATAGCCTAAAGAGCCCAGAAGGGGTGGGGAAACAGAGGCAGTGAGATCTCAAGGGATTTACCCAAGTTATGCTGAAAGTCTATGGCTAAGCCAGGAAGAGAACCCGGGTCTCTGGAGTCTCAGAGACAGAAAACAGAGATAAACTGGTATATATGATTGAAACTGGTCTAAACCTGTAACAGAACAGAAGTTCAGCACACAGAGCTCCTATGCACATGCAGGGAACCTGCTCCAATGCACCGCAATTACAGTGCGTTGGAGTAGACTTGACTAATCAAGTCTGCTGGAGCATGGTAATTATCCCATTCCAACAGACTCCAGCATCACATGTATAAGCATTCTCATGCTGAAAAATGGCGGCAGGGCCACTTTAACCAAAGCTCATTTGATGACCTTTAATTAAAGTGTCCCCGCCGCTATTTTTCAGAGCAGGGAGAGCTGATACACATGATGTTCTGGGCACTTTAATTAGCTCAGGTCTCAGACCTGCACCAATTAAAGTGTGCCGTCCCCCCACACCTCCCCATCCCTTGAAGCATGTCTATAAATGCCCACATAGACCAATTTGAAAATGGTTGAACTTGGTTTAAGATAGACTTGGACGGATGGAGTATCAAACTGAACCAGTTTAGGTTAGACTGGTCTACTGAACTTGTCCCAGATGCCTTCCTGATACAAGTTACCTTGTAGTTCCCCAGAATCCCAGGATATCTTGTGGCCCCCAGCTAACCCCACCCCCTTGCAGGGTGGGTGGTCTAGCCTTGGCCTATTCTGTCTGCTTCAGCTGAGCAGGCCTGGCTTTGTGCCCAAGCTAGCTGAGGCAGCAAAGCCTCCATTTTGCAGCCCTGCATCCTGTCTATACCTGTCATACTGACAGGATAGGGGGAGGAGGTGGGGGAACAAAGACCCACTACATGGCTGGGCCAGCACGAGTCACTGACACATTGTGGGGAGGGAGAGAAGGGTAGGAGTCGCCTGTCCTAGGGCAAGCACCCCAAACGGGGCATCAATCAACTGGGGGGAGAGTCCTGCATCTCCAAGAGGTTTCTCCCACCTTGGCCTGGGGTCCCCTAAGCCTGGGTCTTACCAGCTGTGGGGAGCCCCACACCCTCTGACCTGCAAGAGGAGGGGGGAAGAAGCCCCCAGCCCAGTGCCAAGTCAAGATCTGCTCCACTCCCCTGCTGGCCCGGACTGGGTCAACTGCCCCTCTTATCTTACTCAGCACCCCAGATCCTCACTCGCTTTTCCCCCACCCCCTGATTACTTGTGGCTGTCCATGCTGTCTGTACTAGGGAAGCAGCAAGGAAGTGTTAAATTGTGTGTGTGGGGGGGAGGGGCAATCCAAGCCAGCAAGGGAGGGGAGCAGACCTCAGCTTGGCCCCAGGATGGGGGCTCCTTCCCTCCTCCACCTGTGGGTCAGAGACTGCCACAGGGCGGGGCTCAGCAGTTGGCCCAGTGGCACAAGAGGAATCAGTCTCGACACGGGGCTCCCTGTAGCTGCCCCACTTCAACTTGGGCCAGGGAGGGGGAAATCTCTAGAGCCACTGGGCTCCCCCAACACAGGCTGATGCCCGACTCAGGGTGCCAGGCCCAGGATGGGCGGGTGCTTCACCCTCCACTCACCTGCACGTGAGAGATGTGTGGTGGCCTGGCCTTGTAGAAGGGAGGGGGAATCTCTCTCCCCCCCACAGTTGGGAAGAGCAGGATTCAGGGGGATCCTGGGCCAGGGCAAAGGAAACCCCCTGGAAGTGTGGGACTCCTCCACTTGGGAAGATCTCAACTCATCACTGGAAAAGGGGGTTCCTTCCCCACCATGCTGGGGGGACAGCAGGAGATTGGGGGCATGTGTCAGACAGCCAATAGGGGATGATCCCCTTTTGGCTGGGTTCAGTAATGGCTGATGGGCTGGGAGGCATCTTTGAGTGCCCTCTGCCTTCTGGCTGGGGTCAGTGCAGCCAGAAAACTGAAATGTGAGTTCACTTCACTATTGGTTCAATCTATGCATTTTAGAGAAACCTGTGAAGATTAGATTAATTCTGTCTTGGGCTTTTTGATTGTCTGTACTTAGCCTCAGACTCTGGAGCCAGGGCCGTCTCATTCCCCACCGGCAGTTTATCTAATGCAAGACTAAATGTTTTAAGATATTCCCACCCACAACTTCCCATTCACTGAGGTGCTTTTGACACTTTTGTTATGAAAGGTATGGCTTAGTTTAGTTTGGTTTGGTCCCACTTTGGTACATGTGCACTGGGAGCGGTGCTATTGACAGACACTGGGTAAAAGGTCCACATGAGCAGGAGGCAGTTTCTGGTAAGGAGTCTTTTAAATAGGAGTATATCAAAGTGTGTGTGTGTGTGTGTGTGTGTGTGTGTGTGTGTGTGTGCGTGCGTGCGTGCGTGCGTGCGCACGCGCGCATTCTGCTGACATTCTGCTGGGGACGGAGAACATACAAGCCTCCATGGCTCACCAAAAACATCCGGGAATGTCTCCTTGCTAAAAAGGAGGCTTACTCCCAATGGAAAGGACGGGTCATCACCAAGGAGGACTATTCGGCAGTTGCTCGGGGGTGTAGGGGGTAGTTAGGAAGGCCCAGGCAGAGATGGAACTGGGACTGGCTTCCCAGATTAAGGACAACAAGAAGTCCTTTTTTAAATACATAGGGAGCAAAAAGAAGGCCCCGGGTAATGTGGGGCCCTTGCAGGATGTGACGGGGAATCTGGTTGTCACACCAGACGACAAAGCCAACATATTTAATGATTTCTTTGCCTCTGTCTTCCTCAGTAAGGACCAGAACTGCCACCTCCCTGCTAGGCCCCCATCGGGCCCCGAGGGAGGCACACCTGAGCAGGGTAAGTGAGGATCTAGTTAGGGAGCTGCTGGAGGGGCTGGACGTTTTTAAGTCAGCCGGTCCGGATGATCTCCACCCTAGAGTTCTAAAGGAACTGGCCAGGGTCATTGCGAGTCCCCTGGCGCAGCTTTATGAGCACTCATGGTGCTCTGGAGAGGTGCCGGAGGACTGGAAGAGGGCCAACGTGGTTCCCATCTTCAAAAAGGGGAGGAAGGAGGACCCGGGAAACTATAGGCCAGTCAGTCTTACCTCGATCCTGGGCAAGCTGTTCGAGAAAATTATTCTGGCACACATCCAGGAGGGGCCAGCAGGGAAATGCATGCTCGGGGCAACCAGCACGGGTTCATCAGCGGCAGGTCATGTCAGACCAACCTGGTGGCCTTCTACGATCAGGTCACTAAATCATTGGATGCAGGGGTAGCAGTGGATATAGTCTTCCTGGACTTCCGGAAGGCTTTCGACACTGTCTCTCACCCCATTCTCATTAGGAAACTGGGGGACTGTGGCGTAGACACCCACAAAGTCCAATGGGTCGCCAACTGGCTAGAGAGCCACACCCAGAGGGTGGTAGTGGATGGGTCCTTCTCGGCCTGGAAGGACGTGGGCAGTGGGGTCCAGCAGGGCTCGGTCCTCGGCCCCGCCCTGTTCAACATCTTCATCAGTGATTTGGATGAGGGGGTGCAAAGCACCCTGTTCAAATTTGCTGATGACACCAAGATGTGGGGGGATGTGGGCACAATAGAAGGGAGCAACAGGCTACAGTCGGACCTTGACAGGTTACAAGGATGGACGGAGGAGAACAGGATGGGGTTCAACACAGACAAGTGCAAGGTGATGCACCTGGGGAGGAACAACCGGCACCATACCTACAGGCTGGGGAACTCCCCTCTTGTCAGCACGGAGGTGGAAAAGGAGCTTGGAGTCATTATTGACTCCAAGAT
>NW_005842595.1:859137-877531 GCF_000455745.1 Alligator sinensis | reverse complement strand
TCACAAGCTGGTGGAGGGAAGGTTTAAGTTGGACATCAGGAGGCGCTACTTCACGGTCAGGGTGGCTAGGGTCTGGAACCAGCTTCCAAGTGAGGTGGTGCAGGCTCCCACCCTGGGGGGTTTTAAGAGGAGGTTAGATGACCATCTTGCTGGGGTCGTTTGACCCCCAGTACTCTTTCCTGCCATGGCAGGGGGTCAGACTGGATGATCTGCCCAAGTCTCTTCCGACCCTAGAAACTATGAAACTATGACACTGGTCTGCCGGTATAGCTATGGTGGCAGAAAATCCAGTGTAGATAAGGGCTAGAATTATAAGCTCCTCAAGGAAAAGCCTCCTTGAGGAAGCAGGGATAGTCTCTGTTGTGTTTTGTTTATAGTGCCTAGCATACTGGGGCCTAATTCATGATGAATCAAGGCAGTAGCAGCACGCTTTACTAGGACAAATAGCATAATGTTTTAAAGACCCATAGAAGATTTTTGGTGCTTTTTAAAAATTCTGATCATTTTGTTTCCATGACCCTGAGCCATGACCCTGAGCAGACAGCTCTTTGAGGGTCCTCATTACCACTGAAGGACAGAAAGCTACAAATCAGACAATATGTTCAAATATATATTTTGGATTAATGGGAGAAGCAAGCCTAAGAAGAAACAGTTCTTGTATATTTCAGTTACTGAAGATATTGGACATTTGACAAATCCCTTTCTTATTTGTAGTGCACACCAGAGTTTGTTAAAGGATGCCCTTATCATAATCCATGGCCCCTAGGTTCTGCTTCTTATAACCGTTATGTCAATCAGAAGAATTGGATGATGGCTCAGGCCATCCTTCTTGCTGGCTAATATCCAGCATGCTGGCCCTGATGTTCTACTTTACAGCAGCTTCCCTGCATCTCTTCTCAGGGGACACGCTGATATACAGGCAGACCAGTGTATTTAAAACTGTGTGGCAGCTTGCAGTTGCACTTACATAATGACTGCTTCCTTTAGTCACACCTTCTCTAATTCTGACCACACACACAGGTTTTTAAACATTGTTTGGAGTGAGAGCTGATGATTACTTCTGCTGCCTGCTGCACAATCTGTTAGGCAATATGGATGATGACACCTAAAGTTAGGAGTAATATAACTAACTTTTCCAACAACAGGATGTAACTTATAACCTCTGTATGGCACACTGCACAGGGCAGCAGGGTGTCTCAATGAAAGAACCTTCACAAAGATGGTGACCTTATATCCTGGATTGGCTGGGACAGTCCCAGATTTCAGAGGCTGTTTCAGAATCCCAGCTACTGGAGAAAATTGAAGCAAAAGTCCTGGATTGGCATTATCCACTTGCTCCTGAGTCAGGAGCTGGGCACATACAAGAAGGTCCGCACCAATCTGGGACTTTTGCTTCAGTTTTCTCCAGGGAGCCCAACCAATAGGCTGCTCCCTGGTCTGAACCCCCCTGGGCCGCACTGTGTGTGTGTGTGCGCGCGTGCATGCACACTGTCTGGCTGGCCCTTCTCCTGGGAGCCGCAGGGTTGGTGTGTGTGGGTGTGTGCGCGTTTGCATACATGCCATGCTGTCTGGCCAACCCCAATCCTGGGATCTGCAGGGTGTGTGTGTGCGCGCACATGTGCACGTGTGTGTGTGTTTTCATACACACGTGCACATACTGACACCTCCTGGCACCCTCTCATCTTAGATTTCCTTACCCCATCCCACATTTCCCTAAGATTATTATGGTCACCCTATTCATTAACCCTTGAGGTACTACGAGAGAGAACCAACGTGCCTTCTGACCCATTTGGGGTCTAATGGCACAAAGTCTCCTAAAAGTATCCTAAATGGAGAGTAGATAATTCCTTCATAGTGAGGCCATTATCAACTACTTTAGGGCCAATAACATGTACTCTGACAATCTCTCCTGAGCCTCCTCAGGGAGGAGGGAGTTCGGGTGTAGGGAGGTTTTCTCTGGCATCCCCTCAGAACATGAAACTATGTAAGTACACAGGGAAGCTAAAGCAAACTGCTGGATACTCCAGGGATCAGGAGCATGGACAGTGTTTGGGCAGCTTTAAGCTGTCATTGCTCCCTCTCTCCTCATCTGTGCTGAATATAACCCTGAGGCCAAAGAAGCCAAGTCAGTAGTGCTTTTCAATATGACCCATGTAGTGCTCAGGCTGTCATAGTGTAAACCAATACAATTTCATTTCTGTGTTGCATTTTGTCTTTATTTGTAAGATGAACTTGGCATTGCTAATGATGATTACATTATTCTGGAGACAGGAAAGCAACACAGACAGTCTATGTACTGCAGAAAGAACTGCATTTGTTTCACTCCTCCAAGAAAATTCACAGTCTATCAGTTTCTGGTTTCTTCACATAGAAGCATGGTATTTGATTAATACTATTGCAATTGACAGTAAACAGACCTATGTTCATGAAATTACTTTATGTCTAAGAAGGGAAATGTGTCAAAGACTAATGCAAGAAAGTTTAAGGACTGAAGACTGGACTGAGTTGCAAAATTTTGCTTTAGATGTCCTATCCCTACAGCATTCAGATACACATTTTTTATTCAGACTCATGTCAAATAGTGACTGATGTATGAAATTAAATAAGACACTTTTAGACATATAAACAACCTAGAACACAGTAAATCAAACATTTCCCATCTTCAAGAAAGGGAAGAAGGGGGATCCAGGGAATTACAGACCAGTCAGTCTGACCTGATACCTGGAAAGATTATGGAGCAGGTCCTCACGGAATCTACTGTGAAGTCCCTATAGAAGAACCAAGTGACTGATCAGGAACAGCCAATAGATGAAACAAATTCACTAAGAATACATTGTGCCTGACTTCCTTCTTAAACAAGGTGATAGGCTCTGTGGGAATGGGGAGAGCAGCAGATGTGAATATAATTTGACTTTAGCAAAGCAAGGCTTTTAATATTGCCTCCCAAAGCATTCCCATTAATAAGCTAAGGACATACAGACTAGATGAAAGCCCTGTAAGCTGGATACATAAATGGTTGGATCATCATGGTCAATGAGTAAACATTAGGGGTAGCTGAAGCAGGCAGTATTCAATTCGGATTCAGCCCGATTCGGGGGACAGTGATTCAATTCACTGATTCAGATCACTGTCCCGATTCAATTCAGCCTAATCTGAATCTGAAGATTCAATTCTGATTTGGAGAATCAGTGATTTGGCCATAGACACAGCTTTATATCCTTTTTCTACATACCTTGAGACACCAGGCAGGGCTCGTGAATGCTGAGATGGTGGGATGGATGGAGCATCCCACAGAAGTGCGGGGGGTTCCCCCGCATACTTGGCAGTGGACCCAGAAGTGGACCAAAAGTACTTCCGGTCCACTTCCAAGTCTGCTGCCGAGAATGCAGGGCCCCCCCCCCATGCCTCCCCAACTCAATGGTCACCTGTAGGGAGACCCTGGGTGCCCCCCCCAGACTCAGGAGGCACCAGTTGCCAAGCCAGGGGGTGTGGGGAGGGTTCCCCATATGCTTTGCAGCAGACCCAGAAGTGGACCACTTCCGGGTCCACCTCTGAGTGCATGGGGGACCCCTCCCCCCCGCATTCCCATCGGATGCTTCATCCACCCCACCATCTCAGCATTCACAAGCTATGCCTGGTACCTTGAGGTATGTAGAAAAAACATATAAAGCTGTCTATGGCTGACTCATCAAAACTCTCTAAATCTCTCCAAATCAAATCGGAGGCTCCCAATTCTATTCAGAGAGATTAATGGGTCTCCTGATTCAATTTGGATTCAGAGATTTGGCCGCCGAATCTGGCCTAGTCTCCTCCAAATTGAATCAGTGACCTCAGCTTTGCATAGCCCTAGTAGACATGACTGCATGCCCAAATACAGACTGGGGAGTCACTGGTGAGGCTGCAGTATTTCAGGAAAGAACCTGGAGGTTAGAGAGGACCAAAAAGTGAGTGCGAGTCAACAGTGCTCTTGCTGCAAAAAAAAGCTAACAGCATCCTGGTTTGTATGAAGAGGAGTCTCTCTCACAAATCAAGGGAAGTGATTCTTTTCCACTTTTCAGCACTTAGGAGGCCTCTCTGGGAGTACTGTGTCCAGTTCTGTGTCCCATATTCAAGAAAAATATGGACAGATTGGAAAACGTCCAGCCAAGTGACAAGAATTATTGCATAACTTAAGAATAAAAGCTGAAAGCACTAGTCTGAAGAAGAGTAGACTGAGGGAGGATTTAATAACAATCTTTAAATATCTGAAGGCCAATTACAGGGAGGACAGACTTTCCCCTGTGGCTGTAAGGGACAGGACTAAGTGCAGTGGTCTCAAACTGCAGAAGAGAAACTTCAAGTCAGAGATTAGGAAGACCTTTCTAACAATCACTTGAATCTCCACCCCTATAAATTTTCAAGAGCAGGTTGGGTAGGCATTTGGCTGAGATGGTTTAGTCAGGGAAGATCCTGCCTTGGGCTTAGATGACTTTGTGAGGTCCCTTCCAGCCCTATTTTCCTATGAACCTCACAAACACAGAGCTGTAGAATATAGCTGGTATATTAATATTGGTACAAGTTAATTTTTGAAAAATACTGTTAAAACAGTTATTATTGAAGAAGGATTTTCCCCTTTGTCCTCCAGGAGTCCAGGCTTTGTACTTCGAGCCTTAGTTCCTGTGAGGTTGCCCAGGGGATCCTGCTCCAAACTTCATTCCCTACATGTGAATAAGGAAATGCAGAAGAAAGCACTGGTTTCTGAGGTTTCACTTCCTTGCCTCACAAAACAACAGCTGCTGTACTGTTCTCCAGTCTATCTGGCTTATTAGTCTCTAATTTTGGTTCCCCACCTCCCATGGTTACACGCTGAATGATTATGGAGTCTTCCAACTGCCTAGGTCCATGTAACAATGCAGGGGACAACCACTTTACTACTACTTTGGTAGTAGTAGACAACAGCCGCAACAGAAAAGAACTACAGAAGCATAGCAGCCCTGTTTAAATGCACTCCACCAGATCCCATTACATACAGGTTGTTGCTCTGATAGGATTCTGGCTGGTTTGGAAACATAGAAGACAGTGAAGCCCGCTAGAGGGCTCAGAAACTATTTAAACAGGATTCTTCTCAGTTCCTCTATGCTCCTTATGGGGAAAGCTGGAGAAGCAAGAAGCTGCTGAAGGCACTCAAAACAAAGCTGTTTCACTGGTGAGAAAGATAAAGCTAATTTTGTGACATTTTGAGAACATGCCAAGTTCAATGGTTATGTGATTGTAAAAAAAAGGCAGATTTCAGGAGTTTCTTGAAGGAGGATAGAGAGACTGTAAAGTTCATTCTTATGAAAACAAACATAAAAGTGGGAAGGAGAAAGAACAGATGACTGTGAAGAGTGAAACCATGAAGAGATGCCTAAAATATGGATTACATTTCCTTCTAGGGTCATAAAATATAAGTCTGCTTATAACAATGGAACTGGCTGTTTGAAGATTAGATACAGTGAAGTTTGTGAAGCTGCCAGCCCCAGGAAGACATTTTAGGAACAGAGAAAGCTCATCGAGCTAATACTCCTAACCCTTTCTGGCTTATTTCAATTCCAACTCTCTGGTGGGTTTTTTGTTTGTTTGTTTGGTTGGTTAGTTTTTTTAATCATATCTCTTTTTCTGTTGTTTTTCAAACCTGAATTTATGTGTACTGTTTGTTTGCTTATGGTCATCCTTCATTTCCGATGTAAAGTATTTCTGCTCACATCTCCTGTTGACTCTTAATTTTATATTTTCTTATTAGCCCTCTGTTTTTTATATCTATCGTGTGTAAGGGAAAAATGACTCCTATTTTTGCTATATCCCAAGCCTGCCAAAAGGCTTTGGGAACTGCCCACTGGTACTAATAACATACAGCGACAAAATAAGCAAAACTGTGCTGGCCTTCAGTTTCTTTCCTTCTATCTTTCTGTGTATTTATACTAAAAGATCTTGGAGACAGGGACTATTTGTGTTTTAGTATCAGAATTTAAAAGATGACTAATTGTTGGAATGGACTGTAACCAAACCCTGAAGAACATGAAAACCATATACAGTAGTTAGAGTTTCACTACAGTGAAGAGAGTGAAAAACAGAGTGAGCAGTGGCTTGAAAGACAGCATCCATATCACACTCATATCCAAGGAAACAAATCAAAATGACTTTGACTGGCCTCTTGAGCATGTTAAACTCAGTTTTAGAAGAAATGTCATGTAACTCCAACTATGTGGCCAATCCCAATGACCTACATCAAAACTTAAAATGCACTGAAATAAAAATGCTCTCACAATTTTCTTGATCATTCAAGGATTTATATGGCAGGAGTATAAAAACCTTCAGACTTTTTTTGTAATTCACGCATGAAAAAATGAATGTGCATCTGTATGCCCCGTTTATTAATTCCTACAACTATGCATGAAAATAAGTTAACCAAAAGGTTAAATGATTAACAGATTAATACATTTAAAAACCAGTGGAGACTGCCATGACTGTTTACTCTGAACTCTCACATATCATATACTCCCACATATGGTTGTTTGTTCCCACCATTTCTCAGTTATTGTACAATCATGGAAATGACACGTCTCAATTAGGCATGTAACAGCATACAAAAAGTTTCTGAAAAAGCTAGTGCTCTGTGTTTGACTTTGATAAAACATTGTGATATGAAAAATGCTAAAGAAGGTCTACATTCTTGGTATTGCAGGGTTTATTTGTCTCAGTAAGATCAGACAGGAACCAATGGGGCAACCATCTCTATTGTATGAACAAAAAGGTTTAACTGAGACAATATACAGAAAGTAATGATCATGAAAATACAATTTTTACTGATGGAAAATCCTGAAAAAATTCTGTGGGAGTCTTCTAAATAAGATCTGAAATGTCTCCAAACAAAATAGCATGCAGCAACAGGTGATAAAAATAACATGAAATAGTGCTGCCTTTGACAGGAGCGCATAGCATACATACATTACACTTTACAAAACATGTTCCAAGATGTTGTTTAAGCCAGCAGAAATACAAGGAACAACTCTACTAAGAACAAAGTTCAAAGTTAAAACCTCTGCCATAGGTAAATTGTGTAGGCCTTGTGGTACCCAAGAGAGATGCATTAGTACAAACTGAAGTACGAGTTTAAACCATAGGCGACACGTAGCAGAGGCGGGGGGGTGGGGCATGTGCTGCCCCCGAGCCCCTCAAGAGTGCTGGTGCCCCCCCGACAGCAAGCACTCTGGCTGGTAGAGGGGTATGGAGAGCACTAGTGCCTCCCCCAAGAAATTGGCTCTGCCGGTGGCATGTGCGCTCCCCCCGAGTTCTACCCTGCTTGTGCCCCCTCAGACTTGGGAGGCACCAGTCACCCATGGTTTAAACCAGCAGTGTTTGATCAAATCAAACAGCTGTGTGGAGACTCGTTCACTGCAGGAGTGATTTCTTTTGGTTTTGTTATGTCCATTCCTGACTGATGTAAGCAAAACTGAGGTAGGCCACTCTTGCACAGAAATAAGAGAGTGTCCCTTCATCCTCTACACCAAATTAACTACATGGGTTTAAATTCGTACTTCAGTTTATTCTCTCCTGGATGGAAGTACCAGATGGGAAAAGAAATCATCTGGGAGGAATACAGAGAAAAATGCCGTTTTTTCCCCTGGGAATGTGTACACTGCTTCTATGTCAGAACAGCAAAGACCACAGATGAACAGACAGACAGACATTAGCAGATTGGGCCAGTCAACCATTAAACTGGTCAGCTTACCTGGCATTTGCTCAGTTGTCCAGGACCCTAGTATTGGGCCCGTATTCATTTTGCTTGGAGCAAGCACATCTAAGCTCTAAGTAACCTCCTTCAGTAACCTCCAACCACAATTGCAAATACAAACATCACTCAAATAATACCTTGAGATAAAGATATAAACCTGGCCTGAAGTCACTAAGCCTGGGCTCTGGAAAGCAGTGTGGAGCCATCTACTGAGGATACGAGGCTGCACTGGGGGTTTCTGTAGAAATGGAAGTTTTGGTGCCTAAAGAAGTGAGGTACCTAAATACCATGTTGGATTTGGCCCCAAGTGCTTAGAACTATAAAAATAAAAGTTTCCATTCTGATTTCAGCTGTGGAAGGGGAATATGAAGTTAGGGTAACAGAATTTTATGTGAAAGGGAAGTAAATTACCTTTTCCATGCTAAAATCCCTCTTGTAGTTTCCCAATCTGTAGTTATCCCAATGTGATAATTACCAGTAAATTACATATATTCCAAATTTCGATGGCTAACTGACATTTATTAGTATGGGCAATTGTCTCCTTGACCACTATTCATGCACTGTTTATATATGCTGTACTCACTTTCGCTTTCTATTAATCTGTCTTTAGATTGACAGGTCGTTGGGCAGAGGCCATTCCCTCTCTTTTTTGGCAAGCACCTTGCACATTTACTTATAAATGGGCACAAATTATAGGAATTAGTTAAGCTATTCTCACAATGGCACTAGAGTCTAAGGGGCTGAGGACATTCATTTCACACTAACTCTAGCTTTGTAGTAGATTACTTGCATTTGAAAACGTCTTTTGTGTTCCTCTAAGTGCTGCGATTCTTAGCATTAACAGACATTAAGTAATCCTTCAGGCACAGAGCAAGACTATCCCAGTATGAGGGAAAAGGGGGAAAGGAGCCAAAAACTTCCTTGGCTAGACAGGGCAATCCAGGGGAGCCTAAGGGCAAAAAAGAAGGCATATAGGTGGTGAAAGCAGGTGGAAGCTACGAAGGAATAGTATACCTACTTGGCCTGCATTTGCAGGGAGGCAGTTAGAAAGGCTAAAGCAAATACAGAGCTGAGGTTGGCAACACAAATTAAAGACAGCAAAATGTTTTTTTTTAGGTATGTAGGGAGTAAAAGGAAGGTGCAGAGCAACATAGGACCCCTACTGAACAAGGAGGAGCAATTAGTGACAGAGAGGGAGGACAACGCTGAGCTATTCAATGAGGTTTTTGCCTCAATGTTCCTGAACAGAGCTCAAGATGGGTTCTTAGATGGACATCAGAGGGACACCAGCCTACCAACTATCAATGCTGACTTGGTGCAGAGTCACTTGGATGGACTGGATGTGTTCAAGTCAGCAGGCCTGGATGAGCTACATCTGAGGGTACTGAAGAAATTGGCTGGTGTCATAACAGAACCACTGGCATGGCTGTTTGAGTGCTCGTGGCACTTGGGTCAGGTCCTGGAGGACTGGAAAAGGGCTAGTGTGGTCCCTATTTTCAAGAAGAGGAGGAAGGGTATCTGAGTAATTGTAGGCCACTAAGTCTCACCTCCATCCTTGGAAAGGTCTTTGAAAAGATTATGAAGGATCATATTTGTGGTAGTCCAGCAGGAAAAATAATGCAGCAAGGAAACCAGCATGGAATTGTATCAGGTAGATCATGCCTAACCAATCTGGTGTCGTTTTATGACGGGGTCACAAAATGCTTAGATGCAGGAGTAGGGGTGGATGTTGTTTCCTTGGACTTTAGCAAGACCTTCGATATGGTATCTCATCCTATTCTCATAAATAAATTAAGAGGCTGTGACATAGATGTTTACATGGTCTGGTGGGTGGCAAATTGCCTTAGTGGTCACTCCCAGAGAGTGGTAGTAGACGGGTTGGTATTGACCTGGAAGGATGTGGGTAGTGGGGTCCTGCAGGGTTTGGTCCTTGAATATGTACTTTTCAATATCTTCACCAGTGATTTGGATGTGGATGTGAAGTGTTCTCTGTCCAAGTTTGTGGATGATGCTCAATTGTGGGGTGAAGTGCACACTCTGGAAGGTAGGGAACGATTGGAGGCAGACCTGGACAGGTTAGAAAAGTGGGCAGTACACAATAGAATGCAGTACAACATGGACAAGTGCAGAGAGCTGCACCTAGGGCACAGAAATATCCAGCACACCTACTGGCTGGGAAGTGATCCTCTCGGCAGCACAGAAGCAGAAAGGGATCTCAGAGTCATAGTGGACTCCAAGATGAACATGAGCCGTCAGTGTGACAAAATCATCAGCAAAGCTAGCCGCACTTTATCGTGCAT
This sequence comes from Alligator sinensis, assembly GCF_000455745.1. Taxonomy (NCBI): domain Eukaryota; kingdom Metazoa; phylum Chordata; order Crocodylia; family Alligatoridae; genus Alligator; species Alligator sinensis. The sequence goes on along the minus strand of NW_005842595.1, from coordinate 867,478 downwards.
CAGTAGATGCATGACAAATAGATCCAAGGAGGTGATACTTCCCCTCTATGCAGCATTGGTCAGACCACAGTTGGAGTACTGCATCCAGTTTTGGGTGCCGTACTTAAAGGATATTGAAAGACTCAAGAGGGTCCAGAGGAGGGCCACTCATATGTTTAGGGGCTTACAGGACAAGCCCTATGAGGAGAAATTGAGGGACCTGGACCTCTTCAGCCTCCACAAGAGAAGGCTGAGAGGTGATCTTGTGGCTGCCTACAAATTCATTAGGGGCACACAGCAAGGGATCGAAGATGCTCTGTTCACCAGGGTGCCTCTTGGGGTAACAAGGAACAATGGTCACAAAGTGACAGGGAGCAGATTTAGGCTAGATATCAGGAAAAACTTCTTCATGGTATGGGTGCCCAAAATTTGGAATGGGCTTCCAAGGGAGGTGGTGCTCTCCCCGACCTTGGGGGTCTTTAAGAGAAGGTTGGATAGGCATCTGGCTGGGGTCATCTGACCCAATCGCTCTTTCCTGCCTAGGGAGGGGATCAAACTTGATGACCTGTTGAGGTCCTTTCTAACCCTAGCATCTATGAAATCTATGTTACAGATGGACTTTGACCTCTTTTCTTCATTGTATTTGCAGACTTTGTTAACACAAACTACAAAATATAGATAGGTAACTGGGGGAGAAAGAGACAGACTGTGGAAAAAATCTAAAAAAAATCTATGAAAAAAACAGAATGAACAGATTTTAAAATGAAAGATGTGTAAACAAATGAATCGCTGCAGAAACAAATAATTTATTCTTTGGGACAAAAATATAATGCACATCTAAAATTAAACTGAAAGAAAATAAAGCTAAATAAACATTCTAAGAGTGAGAAAGAAAAGAATAATGAAGAAATAAAGGATAAAACAAGGAAGTGTGTGTATACTGGTTACAGTGACAATTCATACACTTTTAGTTTTGTCTGATAAATATACATCTCTACATTTAATACTGAGAAGATTACAGGAATCCTGATCACTTTATAAATATGAAATGTTTAAGTCCTGGCTTTTTAGGTCCTTTATATTTATGCTATGCTATTTTCCCTTGTTGTTTAGTCATTTGTCATTAGATTGCATCTCCCGTTGACTTCAGAGGGTTGTGAATCCAAAGATTTTACCTGCATTCTTGTTGGTATTTGTCGCTTAAGTCCAACATGAGTAATAAACAAAGTCTCTTTATGCACTGTGTTAAGTTCTTTTCTCTCAATAAAGTCAGTGAGGTGACACTGGTACTGTAAAAGCTGTGTTATCTGGCACTTTACCATCCAGAATGCTCTATTAACCAGCATCTGTCATTTTACGTACCACCTGCCAATCAACGCGGCAAAAGCAAAACCAGAAGTCCCACTTCTTACTTCTGGACCATGGCCCCGGGCAAAGCAGTCTGTGCAGTGCCCCGCTCCCTGTTCCTCGGCACATTGACCCAGGGAGTGAACGTCCTGGTGCACTGGATGCAGCCAGAGTGGGGGAGGCCTGAGCAGGCAAAGATGCCTCCAACCTGCTGGGCTGGCGATAAGTATAACTCTCAGATAACCAGCATATTTGATTAACCGGCACTCCCCATTCCTCGTGGATACTGAATAACAGAGCTTTTACTGTATAATTGGGAGGAGCTACATTTTATTTTCCTGTAGCAATAAACTTAAGACTCCCTGCTCACTGGTCTAACTTTGCATGGTTCCTTGGAAGAAGTTTCCATGTGTGATACGATTTTATTGAAACTGTTGCTTGCTACAGTAATGATAGTAGTTTGATAGCAGTACTAATCGGAACAGAAGGATATTATTTCCAAATAATGCGTGTTTCACACTCAGGGCTTGTAGTAGAGGTGATATATTTTATTAGACTGACAAGATTTTTGCAACAAAAGTTCTTTAATTGCAAGCTTTTGGGCACAAATACCCTTCATCAGACATCAAAGAAAAGATTGTAAACGTTCTCTAAGGTAGAAATTAAAGTTCATATTTCATAGGATTTCACAGAGTCAATAAATGTGAAATCCAATGATATATGAAATTGCATTTCTACCTACACTTCACACCCACATCCAAGTGTTTGTGTCCAAAAGCTTGCAATTAAAGATTTTTTTTTGTAAAAATCTTGTGCGTCTAATAAAAGATATCACCTCAGCTATAAGCCCTGATTACTTTTTCCTCTAGATCAATACAGCTACAACCTGGTACTTGTTTAGCACTAGGAATTTTAACTATTCAATTTTATTTGGGGGAAAAAAATGTTCCTAAACCAGGATATAAATATCTCATTTTGTTGCTGCTTTTGTTAAGAAAATATTTTTCAAAGGATAATCAAGAAGAAATACCTGATTCAAGGAACAACAAAAATACAAAACAAAATAAAAGAAAAAAGTCAAAATGTTAAGCAAAGAAAAAAAATAGAATAAAAAACAGAAAAAGAAAGAAAAATAAGCACATGGTTCTTTGCAACACACAAAAAGTAATGATCATGAGAATATTTTTTTTTACTGAGGGAAAATCCTGAATACATTCTTTAGAGTCTTCTAGATAGGATCTAAAAATACAACTGTAAAGAACCCAACAAGTATAGAATTTCCCCTCCCCAGAGCTACTCTACACCAAGTTTAAATTTTTCATTGATAGACGTTTGATGTCAGCAGCTGGATTTTTTATGGCACTTGAACAAATAGATGATTGCAGCTGGATGTACCAGAAGAGAGGAAGTACTCTACAAATTGGAACAAGACAGGAAAATGGATGGAGAAGCAAAAATATTGAGGCTTCAAGTCAGGAAATGACTCTATATCTTGGATTAAAATCTGATGAAAAAAACCTCTCTCTCTCTCTCTCTTTTTAATCAGAATTTCCATGCTAAACCAGAGAAGACTTACTTTTAAACTAATATTCCTATGAAAATTTCAGTATTGATGAATTAGCATTTTGTGATTTAAAAACAATAATAAAAATGTCCAGCTAGCTCGGTTAATCCTTTCTAATACACTTACTATTTTCAAACATTCCCGAGCCCCTACAAACCATGTGATTTCACTGGCAGTGAAACCACTTTTGTTGAAGTCCTCAAGGACAAGAAGAAAGGAATCCTCACCTCACACTACAAATCTGCTCTACTGTCACCTAGCAGAAATGTTCAAACTCTATTACCCCAGTTCATTGATACTAATGGATTATGGGTAGGGGCACAAAGAACTAACAATAAAGCATCCGTCTTGTTTCAAGGCTGAGTTCCTTCATTGTCTTATACTTTCTTATTGCTTTTCTATCAGAAAATGAAAGATTTCAGCACCTGCAAGCACAGAATATATAATCACTGCAGGTTCCTGTATCACATGAGCAAGGAATGGAGTCTGTGTACATATGGTATTATAAAGCAACATCTTGATCTTCATATTACTTTACTGGATGACAGATACTTGTATACTGGTGCTGAATAAATGTGTTATGAGCCTGAAGGGCCTGTCTGGTACCATCAAGTCAAAAATTGCACTGGAAGGACCACTGAAAAATAGAAAGAAAAATTAATAAAAATCTCCTCCTGTTGAGAAAGAATTGCAGGAAATGCACCTCCATGACATTCAGCTTCAATGAAAATTCCACACAATATTTAAGTGTCATACAATTATTCCTGTAACAAAAATATCCTACCTTGAAAAGTATGGGGCTTGTGGGAATGGGGTGCACACATTTTTATTTACTTTAAGGGGCTATCAGTTCCTTCAGCATCTCTTATTGCATAACTAGCTGAAATTCAGCAGAAATCATTGTCAGAAGCTATAAAAATAGCAAAAGGCATAGAACAAACAATAGTCCCATTTAGTTCTGGCCATCGTATTTTAACCAATGTATATCAGTGCTCCCTGTAGTGCAATTTTTGACATGATGGTACCAGACAGGCCCCTTAGGCTCAAAACACATTTATTCAGCACCAGCATGTAAGGATCTGTCATACATTTGTTGACCAATTTAGATATGGACCTGACTTCCACAGGGTCCTATGCCAAGTCAGGGAATTGAAACCGAATTTTTTACTTCATAGGCTAGTAGCCTACCCCCACCACGCTACCACTATGCCTAAAAACAATGGGGCAACCTTTTTGACAAGCATGCCACAAATTAAACATGGAGCTTTCCCTAAATGCCACTCCATTTTCCTTCCCCTGCCTTATCTGCTGCTCTGCTTTCTGCTCCTTGCCATATCTGCAGCAGTGTTCCTGGCATGAACGACACGTGCTGCTGGCAGCTGGCGGGGGCATGGTGGCGGCAGGAGCGCAGCAGCAGGAGCGCAGTGGCAGTAAATGCAGAGCTCCTGCAGATGCCGCCAGCACTGTTGGCAGCAAAGTGGGGGGAGGTGTGTTGAGCACCAACCAGGGGTTAGCAACCACCTGCAGGCACTGCCGGCAGCAGTGGTGGTGGCCAGCAGGGATCACTGACCACCCGCAGACACCACTGGCAGTGCCAGTGGCGGGGATGGTGAGCGGCGACCACTTGCAGGCACCGCCAACAGTGTCAGCAGTGCCTTTTCATAAGGGGTGCACAGCCACGCTCAGAGGGTGCACGTGCACCCCCTATGCATCACGAGTGGTTCCTGGTTACCTCCCTGATCTGCTATGCGCCATACACAGAGGCTGACTATGTCACTTGTGGCATGTTTGCCACAGGGTGGCCACCCCTACCTTGAAAGGAAAACAAAATGTCTTTAAACTAACTTCATACCATACTAGCTATTATTGGAACTGAAATACATGAATCTGCTTTGACTACTCTCCTGCCCAAAAGTAGTACCCAGTCTGTAAGCAATCGTCTATTATACACCATTCTTCATTTGTAAATGCAACTATTGGAGGTGACCTAATTAATGTAATAAACCCAACTGGGGAAATGTTAAACTATTTCAGTCTATTCAATTTTAGGTTCCAGCTGTTCCCAGGTAGAATTTTTGCAAGACCTTTTGTTGAACACTAAGGGGTCAGATAATTTTCATAAATCACCTGTTTCAGTCCAGAGTAAATAAGAACACATTTAGTGCTGCAGCACAGTTAAGATCTAATATGCCTTAGTAATAGTCACTTTGCACATTTTATTTGCTTTATTTTATTATTATGCCAATTCTAAACATAATTTTTGTTATGGACAATCACAGGCATTTTGATGGAATTACAGTGGGAAAATCTGGTAGATTATGCCAAGTGAAGTTACTGTGGTGCGTAGAGCAGTAGGAAGATTCTCAATGGGTGCATCGACACAAGATGTTTACTGCAGCTGCCTAATTAGCTATGCTGTAACATCTCAGCATCTATACATTCCTGGTGGCAAGTTGCACACTGGAGCACCCTCATGTCCCAGACATCCCCTTCACAGCATGTTGAGCTGGGTTGGACCAGCCCCAGGCTGGCAGGTTGACCCCTTCAGGGCCTCCTGCCAACTGGGACTGCCCCAATCTGGCTCAACATGCTGTGGTCCCAGGTGCACATGCAGTGCCTGGGAGCAATAAACTCCAGCACAAACTGGACTGGAGTTTATTCAGTCACATTAATTGCACGTGTAGATGTGCCCACTGACTTCAATGAGCGTTGTATCAGGAACTTTACCAGCATGATGTCAGGTACTTCAAAATACCACATGTAGATGGAAACTACCACTTCTTTCTGCCAGCACAAAGGGCATTTATACACATACCTTTTTGTTCAGCAACACATTAGAGATCTGCTGCTTCTGAGCAAACTCGATTAATCGAGTTGTATAAGCAGTGAAATGCACATCAGCATGGAGAAAGTGGCAGTGGTGCACTTTTATTTCACTGACCTCCTGTTACACACTTAGCTTCTTTCATTCCTTGGTGTTCTCAGAACAACAACAAAGTTTTCCGATGCCTGAATAAGGGTACCTGCGCCCAAAAGCTTGCAAAGAATTTTGTTCCAACTGCTCAATTGGTCTGATAAAAGATATCACATCTACCCAAAGAACCTTGCCTACCTATGTCCTTAGACCAACATGGCTACAACCAAAAACCCTGAAACATGGCTACTTCTAGGAATGTCAGAGAATGGTTAGGACATTTGTGACAGATAAGCGCCATCATTCTAATTTATCATAAGCCTAATTATAAAAGAAATAGCAGTTATGGAGATATAAATATTCCATAAAATTTAACTACAATATTAACTCAAATCCAACATGAGGTTTCCCCTCCATCAACAGGGAAAAATAAATAAGCCACGTCTCAGATTTGCGTACCAGCATTCTGTTTCTAACCCGAACCTGATCTCAGCCTGGGACCAACAGTGCCTGGGTGGCAGCTGCTGCTGCTATTTCTTGGAGCCATGGAGTCATCAGCAATCTGGTGACCACAGGGCAGGGTCCAGGGCTAGGGTCTGGGAGGGATCTAAATCAGGATAAGTCAGAATCTGGCAGGGGATGCGGTGACAGCACAGGTTGGGTACTGGGTGGAAGAGGAGGCCTAGGTCAGGGATCAAGTGAGGGATTGGCTGGGGGATAGGGCAGCAGCACACTCATAGGCCAGAGTGAAACTATGAAAGGAGATCTCAAGCCCCCCTCGCCAATAGGGTTACTATATTTCCAGTATCAAAAAAGAGGACACTTATGGGAGGGAGAAGGAGGGGAGGGGTATATGATTGTGGAGGGGGTGGGGGCAATGGTATGCCCATGCCCTATCTCTGCCCCTCACTCCTACGCCCCTGCCCCCCCTCCAGCCCTGCCACTGCCCCTCACTGCTGATCTGCAGCCCCCCTACCCCACCAGCCCTGCCAGTACCCCTCACTCCCAACCTGCAGCCCCTGCCCCTCCAGCCCTGCTGCCCATGCAGCTCCTGCACAGTCATACGCACATACACTCTGTCTCTCTTACCTGGGAGCTTGCCAGAGCCCATGTGCAGAGCACATGACCCACAACAGCCAATCACCTTTCCCACTGCTCCCAGCTCAAACAGTCGCAAGCTGCTAGTGCCTGGGAAAGCAGGCATTGACTTCAGGAGGAATTGAATGGGGGCCTTCAATTGTCAAATGGGTTTAAAGGTCCTTATTTGTTGACATGATATTATTTGTTTTAAAGAGCTGCAGCAATATTACAACAATCATCTCACTTTGTGTACCTCGCTATATTATCACTTAATGTGAAAAAATCCAGGGTAACAGCCTGTTTCTGTTAATGAGCATTTTGCTTTTGACTTCTATGTAGGGAAGAGGGAACTATTTTACTGTTATCCTTTCTTAAGGACCAAAATTACAACTCTCTATGAGTGATATGTTATTTGCTTTGTTTTCATATATTTCATAGACATTTGGGCTGGAAGGGACCCCAGAGGATCGAGTCCAGCCCCCTGCACCAGGGGCAGGAAGTTGGCAGGGATCATAGGATCCCAGCAAGATAAACATCCAAATGTGTCTTGAAGGCATTCAAAGTGGGTGCCTGAATCGCCTCCAGCCTTGGGGGCTCGGACAGGGAAGAAATTCTTCCTTATGTCCAGCCTGAAACAGTCTTGCAGTAGTTTATAACTATTTGACCTCATCATCCCTTGGGGCGCTCTGGTGAATAGACATTCCCCCAGATCCTGATGAGCACCCCTGATAAACTTATAGGTGGCCACCAGACCACCCCTGAGCCTGCGCTTATCCAGGCTGAAGAGCCCCATGGCTCTCAGCCTCTCATCATAAGGTCTGTTTTCCTGGCCTCTGATCATGTGCGTGCACCCTCTCAAGCTTCTCCACATCCTTTTTGAAATGTGAAGCCCAAAACTGGACGCAGTACTCCAGCTGCAGCCTCACCAAGGCTGAGTACAACGGGAGAATGATATCCCGAGATTTGCTTGAGAAGCATCTATGGATGCAAGCCAGCGTTCTGCTCACTTTACTAGCTGCAGCATCACACTGAAGGCTCATGTTCATCTTGTGGTCAACCATGACCCCCAAGTCCCTTTCATCTGTAGTGCTAACCAGCGTAGCACTACTGAGACTATAAGCATGTTGCAGGTTTTTCCTCCCAAGGTGGAGAACCTTGCATTTTTCAGTGTTGAATACCATCAGGTTCTCATCTGCCCATTTTATGAGCCTGTCAAGATCCACCTGGATCACCCTCCTGTCCTCAGATGTGGATGCTTTACCCCAGAGTTTGGTGTCATCAGCAAACTTGGCCAGTCCGCTTCTGACACCAATGTCCACATCACTGATGAAGATGTTAAATAGTACAGGCCCTACGACAAAGCCTTGAGGGCCCCACTGGTCACAGCACACCAAGACGATTGGCTCCCGTCGACCACCACACTCTAGGTCCTACCACGGAGCCCATTCCCCAACCAG
>NW_005842595.1:834371-858853 GCF_000455745.1 Alligator sinensis | reverse complement strand
CCGGCTCCCTGAGTACCCTTGGGTGTAACCCATCAGGGCCGGCTGGCTTGAAGATATCCAGCCTGTCAAGGTGTTCCTTCACGGGGTCAGCTTTGATGGAAGGCAAGGAATCTCCCTCACCTGGGCCTCCCTGACCCACAGTGGGCAGGGCCATCCCATGGGACTGGTGAAAAACTGATGCAAACTACCCATTTAGCAAGTTTGCTTTTCCCTGGACGTCAGTTGTCAGTTGCCCCATCTAGTTTAGCAGGGGTGCAATGTTGCCCTTGCTTTTCCTCTGGCTCCCCACATATCTAAAAAAGGACTTTTTATTTCCCTTGATATTTGTAGCTAGCTGGAGTTCCATCACAGCCTTGGCTTTCCTGGTTTGCTCTCTGCAGGTCTGGACCAGACCAGAGTATTCCTCCTTGGTGGTGGTTCCAGTCCTCCATCCTTTGTAGGTCTTCCTTTTAAGACACAGGAGGTCCACCAGTTCCCTGGAGAGCCAAGGGGGCTGCTGTGCCCTTTTGCTGCCTTTCCTCCGAGATGGGATGGACTTTGCTTGCGCATTCAGGATTGCTCCCTTGAGGAGCAACCACTCATCCTGAACTCTCCTCTCCATTGGGTTGTGGCTTTTTAGGGCCTCTCTGACAAGCCTCCTTAGCTTGTCAGAGTCAGCTTTCCTGAAGTTGAGGACTTCTGTATTACTGACTGACTTGCCAGCTTTACAGCAGATGGTGAAGGTGATCAGCTCGTGGTCACTGTCACCCAGCTTCCCTTCAACCGTTAGGTCACTGATTAGGTCATTCCCAGTTGCCAGTACGAGGTCAAGCAGTGCTTTACCTCTTGTTGGCCCGTAGAATTCCTGCGTCAGATACAGGTCATCCACACACGGGAGAAAGCTTTACGACCACTCGGATTTGGCCAAGCGCTCCTCCCACGAGATGTCTGGGTAGTTAAAGTCTCCCATGACAACCATACACTGGGAGCGTGTGGCCTCAGCCAATTCCCTGGTGAACTCCTGGTCAAGGTCTTGACTCTGGGTAGGGGGTCTGTAGTAGACCCCCACCATAGTATCCCCTGTGCTGTGTTCCCCACAGATTTTAACTCAGAGGGGCTCAAGTCATCCACCATGGGTGCCAATGTTGGCTTGCAGGGATGCGTAGCTTTCCTTGACATAGAGAGCTACACCCCTGTCCCTTTTGTCCACTCGATCCCTCCTGTACAGGGTATAGCCATCTATACCCATGGTCCAGTCATGGGTGGAGTCCCACCCGGTCTCTATTACCCCAATGACATCATAGTTATTTGCATTTAACAGGAGAACAAGTTCCTCCTGTTTATTCCCCAGGCTCCTGGCATTTGTGTATAGACATGCAAGTGTCCCCTTGGGAGCCCTTGCCCTGCCTACATTTTGTTCCAGGGCTGGGGCTGGGGTGGGATCCCTTATGTGGCTTGGCCTGCTGGCTTTGCAAAGGCCGCTCAGTGGGCCTGCAGTGGCAGTAGTTCCCCCATCCCCTGGCAGGCTTAGTTTAAAGCCCAGTGGAGCAGGTCAGCCAGTCTGTTCTACTACAAAAATCAGATTATCACATATTGTTTTACTATGTACACATGAGCAGAGGACTATTTCATGTTATATTTTAGTATAAATACAAATATGAATTTAGCCTCATAATTCATAAAGAAATACAGCTCAACTAGTTTATTTCATTAGTTCAATACATTTAATTTTACTGGCATATACTTCTTAGATATGTATAGGAGATATCTAAAACAAACTTAAGATACCTTCTTACTGTGAGAGTCCAGCAAGTGGGGCATCCCAAAAGGCAGTCTGGGTGAGGCCACCAGAAACTTCTGGGTGGCTGAACAGAAACAAACTAGGCACATGATCCCTGCAAAGGGAGTAATATTAAAGGGTGCTCATAGATGTGCAGGGACACTGCTCCAATGTGCTGCAATTACAGTGTGTAAGAACAGACTCAATCAAGTCTGCCAGAGTGTGCTAATTAGTGTGTAACCTCCATGTCTTGTACATTCAGACTCCCTGCACTTCAAAATGGCAGCAGAGGTACTTTAACTAAACCTCACACAGATTGATGAGCTTTAGTTAAATTGTCCTTGCCACCATTTTGAAGCATGGGATGCTGAATACATGAGATGCTGCAAGCTTCTCCTGGAGCCGCTCTAATTAAAGCACATTAAAGCACTCCCAGAGCACATGGAAAGATGCCCAAGAATGCCACCTCTTTAATGTAAATAGCGGTATATACATTTCTGTACATAATTAAGAGTTGTTTCCATATCAGAAGCCTGAAGATCCTAGAGTAACTGCACTCCTGAAATGCAGGTTAAAATAGAGACCTGACACAGCTTTAGCAAGAACACAGTCTTTTCCAGAAAAATAAAATACATAGAGAAAACAATCTTTTAAAACTTTAAAATAATTATAACTCATTACAATACTATGGCTTACAGTTTGAAAAGCTAGCTTTTTCACACTTTTCTTTTTTCACACATTGTATACAAAGCCTTTCAAAGTGTTTTAGAAAGCTTCATTTCTCAAATAAACATGATCTTTTTAAACTTTCCTTTCTGCCTGAAACTCTCTAATTGATGGATTCACATTATGTACTTATCTTTTTCACTAGTATCTGTGATTTAATAATACTAAATTCAGTGTTCTTTATTGACCAGTTTGGGAGTTTCAGTATCTTTTAGTTACTTTATAAACTTTCATTTTTGTCATTCCCTTCTCTTACCATGTATAGAGATATTGTGTCATTTGATCCCTTCCTCCCATCTTTTATAGGACAACCATATTTTAATTCAAAATGTAACCATACATCTTTAAAGTTTAAGTTGCAAATAGCATTGTAGCAGGTGTGGGGGTGCCCCAGGATAGTCTGCCAGCCCTGGCAGTCAGTCCTTGACTACCTATCCTCCCAACTTCCTCGTTATCTAGTTGTAATTGGGGAGGGGGCAGGGGCAAAACATCTTGATGAAAGTAAATAGGAATAGGCCCTAAGTTCAGTCAGGTGGCAATCACAGGTACCCCACTCTCAATGCTCATATGATTGGGGTACCTTCTGCCCAGGCCCCTGCAGTGAGACAGAGTAGATGGACCCCGCTCACTCCATTCCCAGTCTTATAGGCTTATCTACTCAGTCAGCTCTTCAAGGTCATGAATTTAAGCCAGTTTATCAGTTCCTCAGGGCTCTGTGAAAACCACCACCAAACTATGCACTCTCCCAGAGTGTCTTCAGCAGCCCCCTTCTAGCTACCCCATGCCTTGTGGCAAAGCTCCTGAATCTAGAGTTCCCCTTTGCCAAAATAAGAGGGGAAAAAAAACCCCTAAACACAATCAGTTTTACCACCCTCCTGCCTCCACAGCCCATTCATCAAATTCAACTAGGCAATCCCAGCTATGACCCTCCTGGTTGTAGCTCAGCCTCTTCAGAGGTTCCACTTCCTGTATTGCTACAGCCTGATGGATTGCTCAGCCCTGAAGCTGGGCTCATATCTCCAAGGTCAGGCCATTCCAGACTCTGAAGAGTCTGCCTCACAGCCCCTGTTTTCTTACTCTGACACTTCCTCTCTAGTAACAGGGTAGGGATCCCCTGTTACAACATGTACAGAAAAACACTGCCTTCACATTAGTTTTTATATGGAGTACTATAAAAGTTAAGAAGCTAATAACCAAGATTTGTTTAAGGAAATCAGATATTGGTCTGCTTGTGGAGAAAAGATATTTTAGTTGTATTATGCATTCTCAATTTGACTAGGAAAATTAGTGCAGCTTTTGCTCCCTCTTCCCTCGAGCCCATCAATAACATCACAACATTCTTTTATCCTGTTTGTTTTCTTTCATAGCTTGTGTTGGGAAATATATGGAAAGAAAAATTCTTGTCCTTCAGCCTGCCATGTTACTTGGCATACTGAAGAGCTTATTATTTGTTTTGGAAACACAGCAGCTTGTACAGGGTTATTCTTGGGGATTCTCCATTTGCTTGCATGCTTGCACACTCAAATGTTATCAGGAGAGATTTTCAAGAGAACAACTGACAATTAGGTGTGCCCTGGGAGGGTGTCAGTGGGAGTTAGGCACCAAGACTAGGGATAGACATTACAAATAAACCGGTTTAAGTGATCAGAAACTGGTTTAAACCTGTAACAGAACAGATATTCAGTGCACATAAACCACTTTGAAAATGGCTGAAACAGGTTTGAGATATACCTGGTTGAATGTAGTATCAAACTTTACTGATTTGGCTCAAACTGGTTTATGCAATGTCTGTCCCAGACCCCTTCTTGGTTTAAAATAAGCCAGACACCCCCCACATCCTGGCATGCTCTTTAGGCTGGTCAGGGCTCTCTACTCCACAGCAGGGCTAGCCACTCCCTGGCTGGATCTTGGCAGAGACTTTCAGGCACAGAGCATCTGCTGACTTTTCCCTGCTAAATAGGGATTATTCCCCACTTCCCTGTACCCTATGCAGACACCTCAACATTAGCTAGAAGACCACGTGCTGGCTACGGTCCATGCTGTGGGAGAGGACAGAGGCAGACAGTCTTTTTGGAGCTAATCAACGGGTAACTTCATGTCCTTGCTTGGAAGAGCTGTTTAAGAAGAGCTCCATTCGTTAATGGGGAGAGGCTTTGTTTTCTTAATCTGTTGATAAACAGTTAAGGGTGATAAACATTCCCTGCTGGGCAGCTGGGAGGGATAATTAGAGTATCCTGCCAGGGCCTGAACACATCCCCCTCAGATCAGCCCTGTGGAAGCAAAGGGAGGACTGCTCTAGTACCCACTGGTTTCTAGCCTGAGCCACTACAGACTTGTGCCTGCAATTCTGGGATGTCTGTCTGGGTTACAAACTGATTTAGCCTAGCCAGGTTAGATTAACCTGCAAAGAATGAATAAATTCAGGCTCAGGCTTTTTGAATGTCTGTCCCTAGCCCAAACTGTACTTCTGAAAATCATCTCCAACAGGAATGAATTACAAAGCTAGTGATAATACCTTTCTCCTCTTCTTCCATTGTCTTTTGTAACTTTTACTATTCTCAGGTTTGGCCTTTCTGCTCTCCTGTTATTCTATTTACCTCCTAACCTCATATCCCACTTCTGTGTCACTTGAAAATTCCTTTGAGTTATGATAATTTAGACCTGTAATTCAGTGACTGCTCTTCAAGTCAATTTTCCACATTTCTTCCAGAAGAGCTTGCAAATTAACTTTCTTTCTCTTTTATGGTCTCTATCACCTGTCTCAAACTTGACTGTGATGCTAAAATGCCAATGTGACACAGAAAGCTAGTACCTTGATTTCAGCAATTTGCTTATAATGAAAGGAGTAGCCAGGGACACTCTACTTATATTAAATAATTTTGGTAAATATTATGTTTTAGTTGGTTTAACTTGGCATTTTAGGAGGGCTCCTGAAGACACATCCTTATTTAGTGGCCGCTCCCTAGAAACTACGGCTGTGTGAAGCTGTGGTCCCCAATTCAATTTGGCAGAGATTCAGCCCAATTCAGTGGCCAAATGTCTGAATCCGAATTGAATCAGGAGACCCTTTAATCTCTCCAAATCGAATTGGAACCCTCCAAATTGATTCAGAAAGATTTGGAAAGATTCAGCAACTAAGACATAGACACAGATTTAAATGTTTTTTCTACATACCTCAAGGTACCGGGCGGCTTGTCAACACTGCGATGCTGGGGTTGAGGAAGCATCCCACAGGAGCATGGGGGACTCCCCAGCACGCTTGGCAGAAGACCCAAAAGTGGACCAGAAGCACTTTGCAGACTCTGGGTATGATTTGCCTTAGCATTAAATGTATTAAATCCTTTTTCATTTTGTTTTTATAAAAGTGAAAAACCTTAATACGGTCCAGAAGAGCAACAGTAGTTTATTCATGAGAGTTCCAACAAGCATGTTTTCTCCTAAGCACATTTTTCAAGCACAGAATGAAAATTAACATCATGTGCCCTCAGAAACTTTCAAAATTCACCCTAATTCACAGCTCTAGTGCTGGGACTACCTGCTCCTTCAATACCAAGGAGGTCTTATCTTGGGACCCTGTAAAGCAGGCTTGTCCAACATATGGCCCGCAGGCCTCCATGCGGCCCGCCAAGTCATTTTCTGTGGCCCATGGTTAGCTGCAATGGGAAATGCCCACCCCTTGTCCCTCCCCCAGCTCCTCAGCAGCTTCCTAATGGCTGCTGAAGGGCTGGGGAAGGGACAAGGTTCCCACATGCGCCGCATCAGCTTGATGTTGCAGAAGAAGAAGAGGGAAGAGGAGTAGCCGGCAGCGAAAGCGCTGATTATCAGTGTGGTGTGGGATGGTCCCAGACAAAGCTTGCTGTCACAGAGCACTGGGGTGCCCTGTGCCTGAGGAAAGAAAAACTGCTAGAGAAGGAGCCCTAGCAGTGATCAGGGAGCACAGCTGTGGGTTGCCGGGGCAACTAATGAGAGTCAGCTGACCGGGCAACCAGGAGGTCAGCTGACCGGAAGGGGCAGGGCTTGGCCCTCATAAAGCTCAGGGGCTGAGGCCAGGCTGGCAGTTCCCGGCCAGCAGCCAGAGGGGCAGGAGCAGGAGCTCCTGGAGTTAAGATGTGAGAACTGCAGGTACTCCTCAAGCAGAGTAAGAAAGGCAGCTCTAAGATGTCTGAGCAACATGGTTTTAGCTGGGTGGCTTTAAGTTATGTTATAGCCTAGGGGCTTGTGTTTTGTGTTGTTGTTGTTGTTATGTATTGCACGGGTGGTTTGGGTGAGGCTATTAGGGGTTGGAGGAGGCCTCATGGGGACCCACAGTGGTGTGGGGGCCGTAGCGCTAGTGAGGGTGCAGCGTATTCAGGGGGAACCCACAGCAACGTGTGGACCCCGGCGCCAGTGAGGGCGCAGCTTACAGGGGGCTTAGACCCCAGCCCCAGAGAGGGGGCGTTTGAGAAGCCCCAGTGCGGGCGTAGCGAGCCCTAGAGAGGGGGCCCGATCGAGAAGCCCAGTGCAGGCACAACAAGCCCCAGGAAGGGGGCAACTTAGAGAAGCCCGAGTTGGGCACAGCAAGCCCCAGAAAGGGGGCCATCTTAGTAAGAAGCCAAAGTGTGAGCACGGCGAGCCCCAGAAGGGGGGGTCACATGACGGGGAAGCCCAAGTTGGGCACGGCGAGCCCCAGAAAGGGGGCAGCACTAAGGAGAAGCCCAAGTGTGGGCACAGAGAGCCTCAGACAGGAGGCAGTATTTTAAGACGCCCAAGTTGGGCACGGCAAGCCCCAAAAGGGGGTCGCAGGACTGAGAAGCCCAAGTTGGGCACAGCGAGCCCCAGAAAGGGGGCCATCTTAGTGAGAGGCCCAAGTTGGGCACAGCAAGTCCCAGAAGGGGGCCACCTTATTGAGAAGCCCAAGTTGGGCACAGCGAGTCCCAGAAGGGGGCCAACTTATTGAGAGGCCCAAGTGTGGGCGTGGAGAGCCCCAGAAAGGGGGCAACATTGAGAGGCCCAAGTTGGGCATGGCGAGGCAGCAGCAAAAGGAAAGAAGGCCCAGGGAGAACGGTAAGGGGCCATATAGTGAGAAAATAGAATTAAGACAACGGTGATTACATCGACGAGGCGTGGACTGCAGTGTAGAGGAGGAAATGGAGCCGCAGACAGCCGCCCCTAGTGGCGGGGCAGGACAAGGGCAGCCTCCTGCTAATTAATTTAATTAATTAATTAAGATCAAGACGTGGCAGGCAAGACAAAGCGGGCGGTTGCCCAGAGACAGGTGCGTGGGCCACATTAAGGGTGGCCTAGAGTGACGCCCTGTCACACTTGCACTGGCCCGCACCACGGGCGGCGAGCAGAGCCTGGCCGGGCACACGCAGGGTGAGGGGAGTGGGGACAAAACCCCCCAGACCTTCGCTGGTCAACTTCCCCCATGCTAAATTGCCGCTTGTACCTGGCTCAGCCCCTTGGGGCTCTGGCTGGGGAGAAGAAGGCATCATCCCGGGGCCCCCGTGCCTTCCCTGCTCCACGCTCACCTGCATGGTTCATCTTCCCGGTGGTGGGCGGAGAAGTTGCAGCCAGGGGCTGCCTGGACGCTGCCCCGTGCCCAGCTCACAGGTCCCCGTGTCAGTGTACAGTGCCAGCCCAGGCTCACTGCGCTGCCTCCGCTTCTCCTGCCTCCTCCTCCTCCCTCCCTGGCAAAGGAAGCCCCCCCCCTTTTTTTTTTGCTGGCTCCGGGCTGGGTCCTTTAAGCCCTGCATCTGGAGTGATCTGCAATGCATAGACGGGGAAGGGGTGGCGTGGGGCAGGGCGGGGTGGCACAGTGCAGTGCAGTGCCGTCTGGTGTGGGGATGAGCATGCGAGCATGAAACATGGCTGCCTGGCTATCAGCAGGGCCGTATCCCCGGGCGGGATGCTGAGGAGCCCACGTGAGGGTTCCACATGCATGCGTGCACTCGTGAGGAGGAAGCACGTGGTCGCACTCGCGCCTTCCTCCTCCTCTTCCTCCTCCATGGGAGCCGGGGGCGAGGAGGTGTCCCAGGGCAAGCCTGCATTATGCTTCTTTCATTCATTGAGAAGTGAGTAGAAGCGAAAGTGTTTATTTTAGTCAAGTACTTGGTATTATTTCATTGTTGCTTTTATACTGTTTTTATTTTGGATTTTAAACCACATTTCCAGTCCCATTTCATTGTCACTTCCTGCAACTTCACTGGTGTCAAAGGTCACGTGAAATCACTTCCTGATGTGATACCGCTTCCTGTGAGGTCTTTGAATATGGCTCACCAGCCCACTGAGTGATAAAAAGTTCATGATCCAGCCCCACATTCAAAAAGGTTGGACACCCCTGCTGTAGAGGGAAGTGAATTTTATCTTCTGCATTTCACTATTTGCATAGTCAAATTACGTAGCTGTATTTAACTGATTTATACTACAGGAATCAGATCCAACTTCCATTAAAACCACAGCAGACATTCCACTGGACTTAAAATGGAAATGAATTTTAGGTATACTGGTCGTGCTTTGCAATTAAAGGCTAGGGACAGACATATAAAAATCCTGAGCCTGAACCGATTCAATCTTCGCAGGTTAGTTTAACCTGCAAAGCTTGAACCAATTTGGAGGTGGATAGACATTCGCTTTTCATTCCAGAAATGCAGGCAGATGCCTGCAGTGGCTCAGGATAGAAGCTGTGGGGCACTAGAGCAGCCCTCCCTTCCCTTCCAGAGTACTGAGCTGAGCAGGGTGGGGAAAAATGGCCAGACCCCAGCAGGATGCTTTGATTAGCCCAGCATGGAATTGATAACAGTGTTTATCACCCCTAAATCAGTGTTTATCACCCACATTAAGAAAACAACAGAGGGATATTACCAGCTACGTGTTGATTCTGCCTTTGTCACAGCACAGACTGGAGCCAGCATGTAGTCTGCTAATACACAGATACCTCTCAGCAAGGCAGAGGGGTGGGGGGAATTCCTGCTTAGCAGGGAGTGGTGAGGGGGAGGGTGGAAGCAGCTGTAGCCAAGGAGCAGAGAGGAGGGGCCAGCCCTGATATGGAGCAAAGAGCCCAGCCCAGCGAACATGCTGGGATCCTGGAGGAGTCTAATTTATCTTAAACCAGCAAGGGTTCTGGGACAGACATTGCATAAACCAGTTTGAGCCAAATCAGTTAAGTCTGATACTACATTCAACCAGGTATATCTCAAACTGATTCCAGCCATTTTCAAACTGGTTTATGTGCAATGAACATCTGTTCTATTACAGGTTTAAACCAGTTTCTGATCTGTTAAACTGGTTATGTGTAATGTCTCCCCCTAGCGAAAATGTGTGTAACAACTGAATTTAGCTCATAGGCATAAACTTTAAATCACTATTATCTTTTTTCTCTATTTCATCCTTAACAGCAGTTAGAATGAAGTGGAAAACCTACTTCTTAGAGTCAGCTTTGAAAAATAAAGTTCAACACTTTAATTCAACCATTAAATTGTATCTTTTCATACAATTTAATATTGAACTCATAGTAAAGAAATACATTTAACCCTAAGGAAGTTAGATACATAGGCAATGCATAAGTGCTGCCAGTGGGGAGGCACAACTCCATGCCATTGCCACTACAGTGCAGGACGGGCAAAACTTCGCACTACTGTCACCATCCCAACTGCTGGGGTTCCACAGGGCTCAGTCCTTGGGCCCGCACTGTTAAACAGCTTCATCAGCAACTTGGACGAGGGTGTAAAAAGCACCCTGTTCCAATTCGCACATGACACTAAGATGTGGGGAGAAGTGAGCAAGCCAGAAGGGAGGAATAGGCTGCAATTGGACCTAGACAGGTTACAGGGGTGGGCGGATGAGAACAGGATGGGTTTCAACACTGACAAGTGCAAGGTACTGCAGCTGGGGAGGAATAACCAGCAGCATACCTACAGGCTGGGGAACTCCCCTCTTGTCAGTGCAGAGGCAGAAAGGGATCTTGGAGTCATTATTGATGCCAAAATAAACATGGGCCGCCAATGTGGGGAAGCAATCAGGAAGGCCAACCGTAGCTTGTCATGCATCCACAGATGCATCTCAAGCAGGTCCAAGAAGGTGATCCTCCCCCTCTATGCAACACTGGTCAGGCCACAGTTGGAGTACTGCGTCCAGTTCTGGGCGCCGCACTTCAGGAGGGATGTGGACAACATGGAGAAGGTCCAGAGGAGGGCCACTCGCATAATCAGGGGTCAGCAAGGCAGGCCCTAGGAGGACAGGTTAAGGGACCTGAACCTATTCAGCCTCCACAAGAGAAGGCTGAGGGGGCACCTAGTGGCCATTTACAAACTGGTCAGGGTGGACCAGCAGGCATTGGGAGAGTCCCTGTTCTCCCAAGCACTCCCAGGAGTGACAAGAAATAATGGTCACAAGTTGGCAAAGGGTAGATTTAGGCTAGATATCAGGAGGCACTACTGCACTGTCAGGGTGGCTAGGATCTGGAACCAACTTCCAAGAGAAGTGGTGCTGGCTCCTATCCTGGGGGGGTTTTAAAGGAGGCTGGATGAACACCTTGCCGGTGTCATTTGACCCCAGTACTCTTTCCTGCCATGGCAGGGGTTTGGACTTGATGATCTGCTCAGGTCCCTTCCGACCCTATCAACTATAAAACTATGAAAATACGCTGCCAGGCTCGACTGCAGCCCCACACCCTGCAGTTGGTGCAGAAGTCATGCTGCCACTGCTATCCCCACTATTGCCAGGTCCTGGCTATGACCAGGCTGAAGCCTTTTATGCCATGCCCTACAGTCGGTGCAGAAATCTGGGGAGGCATATGCCCCATCATGCCTCCCTGACACATCATCAATGGCTAGACACATTTTCCTAAGCAGTAATAGTGTATTTTAAGGTTTTGCCTTCAGATTAAATTACCAGTATTTCACAGGTCTGTCCATTTTCATGATTTGTAAGTCTGATAGAACAGGAGGATGCTGAGGAAATATCATGTTTGACTTTACTATGCTTTCTTTTTTTCCTCCATGTTAGCTTATCTCTTTTCTGAATCACAGGCCACAGCACTTTGTTTCTGGGATGTTTCGAAAAGCATTATACAGAGTTAGATAGGGTTACCATATGTCTGGGGTTTCCCAGACATGTCCTCTTTTTTGGACCCCTGTGCTGCATCTGGGTAGGTTTTTAAAAGAAGAGCAAATGCCCAGGTTTTCTGGCTGCTTGGCACTGGGAGCAGTGGGCAAAGTGATTGGCTGTCAGGGGTCACATGCTCCCTGTGCGGGCCCCAGCAATGTAAAGAAACATAGAGAGAAAAAGCAGGCATGCGCAATGTGGGAGCTGCTTGGGCAGCAGGGCTGGGGTGGGAGCAGGGTCTGCGGGTCAGAAGTCAGGGGCATGAGGGATGGGATGAGTGACTGTGGGTTGGGTGTGCAGGACCAATGCCAGTGGGTTATAGGTCAGGAGTGAGGGGCACTGGCAGGGCTGGGGTCAGTGGGTCCAGAGTGATGGGCAGCAGCAGAGTTGGGGCGGGCGAGGCTTGTCAGTGAGGGGCAACAGAATGGACAGGGGCAGGGCACCGGCATGTCACTGCCCCTGCCCCACCATCATATTCCGCCTTCCCTCCCCCACAGGTGTCCTATTTTTGGACCTAAAAATATGGTAACCCTAGAGTTAGACATCAGAATTATTCCATGTAAAACCCTCATAAGTAGGTGTTAATAGTGTTGAGTCAGCTTTCAAAGCAGGAGTACCATTTAGTTTCTCAGTAAACAAATATTAAGTATATATACAAAATACCATAAAGACTAGTAAAAGAGATCAATAATTTTTAAAGAAATTCACTTCTGTTCCTCACACTAACTTCTCTTCTTTCACTGAAAACTCAATATGTAACAATAGCAAAGATTCATCAATATATTTACTCCTTAGTCTGTGGGTAAAGAGCAAATAGCTAAATCAACCCATCAACAAATGTCACGTGGATCCAGCTACAGAGCTTCTGGTTTAGAAGCCAATGTGCCTGAAATGCTGTTGCATGTGATGGAGCCAGAAATGGCTAACATCCAAGTAGGGGCATGCAGGCAGAAGATCACAGCTCTTCCCTAGCTCTGGACCACGCTTTCACTGCTGCAAGACCAGGACACAGTTGGGGCATAGATAGAGCACATCAGCACCACCTGGTGCTTGAATGTGTGCATAACACCCTGAAGGTTGTTGGTTGTACCAATGTTGATCTAAGGACATAGGCAGACAAGGTTCTTTGGGTAGATGCAATATCTTTTATTAGACCAACTGAGTAGTTGGAAAAGTTGTTCTTTGCAACCTTTCGGGCACAAACACCCTTCTTCAGGCATAAAGATAGTCTTGTCTCACCGGTAGGAGGTATTACAGCCTGACGGTGAGAAGTGGATTCCTGAGAGGTGTGGGACCATGGTATAAAACTACTAATGCAGTTAAGCAGGGTTGTTGACCCAAGATTTTTTTTTTTCTTACTGACCATCTACAAACTTTTTATTTATCTGCAAACCAAATATTTGACTATGTTTGGTATTATACCCCTACATTTAAATTGAACCTTTGCCCAGGGTCTAGCAGAAGTATTACATTTAAATTATGTGAAACATATGTCATTAAAGTTTAGTTGTCAGTAAAAAGTTTGCAGATTATCAGTTAAAAAAAAAAAAAAAGGCTGTCAACCCTAGTAGGTCCAGTCCCTTACTTCCACAGTTTTATATAATCTGTTCCATAAACTTAGCACTTGCCATCTTTAAACTAGATAAGAGTTTTGTCTCCTAGTCCTACCAGAAGGCCATTCCAGATCCTTATTCTGGTTATTATCGTTATTAACCCCATTCAAATTTCCAGCTTGAAGTTTTCATGGCTAGTTAAACCCATTTGTTCTTCAACCAAATTTTTTTAAATAGCTCTTATTTCTCGCTAATATTTAGCCCATGAGTTATTTAGAGAGAGCAGCTATGTCCCTTCTCACCCTTTTCTACTAGTATAAACAAGGCAACTCTTTCATTTTTCTAAGACAGGTTCTCCATTTTCCTGATCATCCTAGCAGCCTTTCTTTACACCTCATCCAGTATGAATTCATCTTTTTTTAACATGAATAACCAGAACCGGACACAGCAAAGTCTCACCAGTACCCTGAACAATGGAATCAACTCTTCTTTATCTGTTATCTATTAGAAATACCTTGCCCCACACATCTTAGAACTGCATTTGTCCTTTTCATGGCAAGGCCACCCTAACAGCTACAGCCATCCTTCAAGTAACTGATGCACAAAAGTCTTTTTTCCTTCTTAGTTATAGGAGAGTAGAAATTCTCATTGTTAGTCACTCAGTGTGCCTATTTCCCTGTGTGTGCCTCAATATCAGTTTTCCAGCTGGGTGTTTTTGGAACTTACCCCTGTGCTCTGAGTGCATGAGCTGCTCTGAGTGCATAACTGTGACCACCTGAAACCTGAGATCCTGCTCCTGCCTTTGTTTCAAGGTAATTTGCATCACAGATCCTCACAGGAGGTGAGAGGCTCCATACCAGCTATGAACTGATTGCCCAGAGTTTTCCATCTATCGACTCCTCTGTGAAATCTTATGAAATATGAGCTTTCAATTCTACCCAGGAGAACTTTTACAATCCTTTCTCCAGTGCCTGATGAAGGGTGTTTGTGCCTGAAAGCTTGCAATTAAAGATTTTTTTTTGCAAAAATCTTGTTGGTCTAATAAAAGATATCATCTCTACTATGAGACCTGATTGTATATACTGAATACACTTAGCCAGGTATGTACTAGCTGGGCACTTAGATACATGAGATATGGAAAAAGGTTCTGAGACCTGTCACTGATTTAGTCCCCATGAACAGATAGGAAAGAGCACTCACTAGGGAAAGGAGGGACTTGGGTTCTAGGTCCCCTTGCACAGAGTGGCTTTGAGCCTGTATTTCTCTGACTTACAAAGTACGTTGCTCTAACCACTTTACCTCATGTTAAGAGATCATTCAGTCTCATCTTCAGAGCTCCTACTGTTTAACATGTATAAATGATTTGCATTGCTTTTCATCTCATATCTATCATGCCTGCCTTAGGGTCATCAAAACTTTCTATTTAATTTTTGCAGTCTTCCTCTCTGCTAGTAATTGCTCTCAGCTTCAAGTCATCCACAAATATTTCACCAGCACTGTTACACCCAGCTTATTAATTAAAATAACTTGACAAAATATACTAGCAATTTCTCACACTCCTGATACCTCTTTCAACACAACCTCGAATCATAAATTAATCATAGGGTTGGAAGGGACTTTAAAGGTCATCTTACTCCAACTCTGTACACAAAATCTGCTATCTCTTTATTTCTGTATCTGATTATTCCTTCTTTCAATATTTCTTCTAAAGCCTTGCATACTCTTTGGATCACACTAACTGGCCTGTAGTTGTTCATACCAGTTTTTCCATTCCTTTTTTAAAATACAGGTACTACTTTGGCTATTCTCAAATCATACAGGCTTGATAACTCCATTAAACACTGAAATGGCAAAAGAAAGAAAGAAGTTACTGTTGAGAACTGACAGCTTTCAATAGCCTTGGAAAAAAAATACTTTGATATCTATCCTTGGGGAAAAATTACTTCAATATCTATCCAAATTCTTTTTATAATGATATATTTTGAATCAACTCTACCTATATCAAATTTAATTGAGAGGCATTTTTATAATTATTGTGCTGTGCTTATCTCTGATTGAAATGTAGCTCATCTTTGCTCTTGACATTTAAAAATGTATCTAATTCAGCTATATGCTCAAAAATACTTGCAAACAAAAAAACTAGGAAACTAATTTCAAATAACTTTTAGATGCAATGTTCAATTTATATTTTTCTAAAGTATGATTCGTTTTCTAAATGGCATCATGTTGGCAATTACATTACCTAAGTGAAAAGAAATGGGAGTCATGGCAAGATAGAAAAATACAGGAACATACAGCTGGAAAGGGCCTCTTTGTCCCCTGATTCCATTCCTCTATGTTTGCAGGCAATCATTTATCCAAAAGAGTCATAAAAACTGTCCACCCACACCCTTAAGCACCACAGTCACACAGCAACTTACGGCAATACTATCAAAAACATCCTAAAATGTCACAGGTAAAAAATGGGGGGGAAATAGGGATTTAAACACCCTGCCACTGATTAATACAAAAGAGTATCATGCTCCACATACTAACAAGGAAAGCAGAATCCTTGACAATCCTTGCTAATCAGACCAGGTGGAAAACTTCTTCCTGACCCCACATCTAACAGTCAGCTTGGCTGAGAAGGGCACAACTGATCAACCATGTGCCTGAAAGGTTTCTAACTGCCATCAGGAATACTTCTAGTTATAGTTAGGGACCTACCCAAATTGACATGGCAGACAGGCAATTTCACAGGCCGATGTTGGTGCCAGCCGCCATTTTCATGGCCTTCTCATGGCAAATTCCGCCCCCCCCCCCAATGCTGACTGGCCACGGGGCCCCAGTGGCCCCTCCCTGCTGACTGGCAGAGAGGGGTAAGGCCACAAGAAAGGCAGCCCTCTTGGCCAATGGGACATCTGCAACCTTGACTGCTCTCCTTCATGCTGGCAGTTTCCCATTTCCCCCAGTGGGGTGCGAGGCTGAGCCACTGACTCACACTAGGGAACCAGCCTTTTATTTTTGTAAGATTTTTTTTTCACCCTTCTGTGCAAAATCATGAAAACCGTCATTTTTTATGGTGTTTCCAAAAACTGCTGATTTTCACAGTTTCCATCAAAATCACAAAAATCACAATTTGACTGGGTCCCTAGCAATAGTCTATGCCTAGTACTTCAGAGAAATGGAGGAGAAAAAATTCCACATCTAAAGCCGACAAAGCATTCACAAGAGAAAGTGAAAAAAAAAACTTCCAGGACACTTCAAGCAAGTAACATAAGCCTTGAAACTGGGGATAACCATATACAAGCTGAACAGAGATACTTACCTTTCAGCCCTAACATCAAAATGTCATATACCTTAATTCATATATCATACACTGATTACTGATCCAAGAACACTCCTATCCTTATATACTACCCTGTCCACAAAATTTGAAATTGTCCATTTTCTTTATGCCCCCTCAACTTTGTTCAGAAGGCTTTTCCAAAATTTCACTGCTATAATAGTTAAAAGCCTCAGACCATCAAAAGTAAATCAGTTCATAACCCATTTGTAGCTATTTGATCTATTGTTCTTTAATTTAAATAGCTCTCTATTCTCCCTGGTATTTACCGCATGAATGTATTTATAAAAAGTAACTATAACCCCTCTTTACTTTTATTTCGTTAAGATAAATGAAATTAAAGTTTATCTCATTTTACAAAATAGGTTCTTCATTCTTTTAGCCATTCTAGAACTCTTTGTAGATGTTCCAGCTTAAATTAATCATTTTTTAATGTAAGTGACTAGGACTATACATAATACTCAAAATAGGTTCTTATAAATTTCTTGTTAGTGGTATTGGTATTCTCTTGTTTCAAATTAATATAATCTTAAATTAGCTTTTCCCATGAGTGTAATAATCCAGTGGCAATGGTCATCCTATAATTGACCAGTATGTCTCATCTCTCTTCTTCAATAGCCTCCAATCTATGGGCCCCACTTATAGTGGAAGTTTGTCATTTTTAACCCCTAAGTCCAACACTTTGTAATTCATATTATTATATTTCATATCATTTCTATTATTTCACTCCACAAACTTAGCTAATGTTTTTGTAACATAATCTGGTTCTCCTTTATATTACCAATATATCAGCTTTGTGTCACATGCAAATGTTATAAACACACATCTAGTTTATACATCAAGGTAACTAATGAAAAGCATTGAAACTGATCCCTGAGGAATACCATTAGAAACTACTCTCTAGTCTGGCAACTCACCTTTCTGCATAACCAGTTGTATTTTCCTTTTTTAGCCAGCTCCAAATTCATCCTATAGTTAAAGCATAGATCCTCAAGCTCTCCACTCTGGCTAATATTTTCCCATGGCAGACATTAGAGAAATCTCTAACCTAACTCTTCCAAAAATATATGTTTCTTATTACTATTGGTAGTATTTGTTAGTATTTGTTAACTAGTTCTCCATAATTAGGCAAATTCTCCCAAGGCCTTAATAGATCTTATAGAGATCTTTATCTATTTTCAAGCATGAGACTATATAACAGTATAACAAACTACTAACAGAAGCCGTATGGAGCCCTTTTTACTATCCAGTCCCAAGGTGACTTTCAAAAAGTCAACACATGCCATCACATTTTATTTCCTTAAAATCTACCACTTCATTAATATACAGTACAAATATACACTCTTACTTTCACCCTTCCTAATCAGTTTGTACACTTCAATATCTTTATTTTATCATGGATACTAATTCACCATATTTCTAGTCTCCCTTTATTATCTGATTTCATGTCCCACATTAAGAGCTTCAGTTCCTTCATTTTATTTCCTAACCCCACTTTATTGGTGTAAAACCATTGCAGCTGTTTCCAGCTGACCTTTCCAAGTTCTCAGCTGGCATGAGCCCAGTCAATTTTCTGTCTGACTCCATGTTCAACAAAGAGGTTAAGGAATCTCTGTTTCTGGAAGTGTTTAAGACCAGATTAGACAAACACTTGTCTGGGATGGTTTCAGTAGAGATGATCTGGGGTTGAGCAGGGGGTCATCCTCAATGATCTCCTGAGGTCCCTTTCAGTCCAATTCAAGATGGACTGCCATGCTGCACAAAAAACTATCTATTCCTATGTGCATAAATCTGAGGCAACAAATAAAAAAAAATGTTGAGCTAACAACTCCCTTTGGACAACAATTCTGGTGGCAGAATGGCTGGATAACTACATCATGCTCAAGTCCATACATTTAAGAGATCATTGATAAACTTTGAGAAAATACAAAAGCAGGCCACAAAATGATGCACAGTGTAAAGTCCTCCTCTTACGACAGAACAATCCCATGCACTGGTACAGACTGTGGACCAAATGGCTAAGCAGCAGCTCTGCAGAAAAGGACCTGGGGGCAATAAGCAGAATATGAGCCAACAGTATACCTTTGTTCTGAAGAAGGTTAATGGCATACTCGGCTGCATTAGTAGGAGTGTTGCCAGCAGACTGAGGAAAGTGATTATTCCCTTCTATTCGGCACTGGTAAGGCCACATCTGGAATAGTGTGTTCAGTTTTGGGCTCCCCAATGCAGAAAGGATGTGGACAAATTTAAGAGAGTCCAGTGCAGGATTTGGAATCTCCATCCTTGGAGGTTTTTAAGATCTGGCTAGATAAAGCCTTGGCTAAGATGATCTAGTTGGGTATGGTTTCACTTAGAGCAAGAGGTTGGACTAGATGACCTCCTGAGGTTCCTTCCAACCCTAATTTTCCCTGATTCTCTGATTCTAAGACATAGGTGATAAGTAGGAGAAGCACATTTACACTAGTTTAGAAAAGTGAGGACTTGGAGACACATAATTGGAGCCTATAAATATATTTAAAGTGCAACATTAAAAAAAAAGCAATAATTTACAACTTATTGTCAATAATTTACAAGCCAATAAGTGGTGAGGCTCTGAAACATCCTCTGTCATAAGGAGGTTATTGATTCAATGCTAGAGAAGACCTTGGGGACTGTGGATGAAGAACTACCAGAGGCAGCGCTAGAGAAGGGAGAGGACATGGACTCCCAGGAAGGTAGAAGCTGGAAGCTTGTGACCTCTGGCAGCAAGGAGGAATCTTCATTTTCACCTGCAACAGTTTGTCTGAAGAATAGATATGGAGCTCTAGCAACAGAGGGCAAGGAACATGTTCCATTGGTGGAGGAAGACAGGCCAGGCCTCCCCAAGGTGGGAAGGATCGAAACCATCACCACCAAAAAGAAGCAACAGGTGATGGTGGTGGAGACACCCTTCTGCGGGGGATGGAGGGATCCATCTGCCAACCTGACCTGTTTTCTCAGGAAGTTTGCTGCTTGCCTGGAGCCCAGATCCAAGATGTCATGGAGCTACTACCGAGACTCATCTGGCCCTCTGACTACTACCTCATGCTGCTTCTTCATGTGGGCATCAATGATACTACCAAGGAAGAGTCTGAGCAGATCAAAAGTGACTATAGGGGTCTGGGTGCAAGGGTGAAAGGGATGGGGGTCAGGTTGTATTTTCTTTGATCCTTCTGGTCAAGGGAAAGGACCCGGGCAGGAGCAGGTGCATCCTGGAGATCAATGCCTGGCTGCGCAGGTGGTATCATCAGCAGGGCTTTGGTTTCTTTAACCATGAGATAATTGTGGCGGTCGAGTGGCAGGCCGAGGTTATGGCCAGTAGCCCGAAACAGCAGGTGGGTAATTTTGACCAATGGAGCGGAATTAGGCACCACAGCATATTGGTTAAACTAAGATTGCTTTACTTACACTGGCGGGGATTACAGTGCAGGACGGAAAACTGACTTAGATTACAGTTGCAAACGGAACGAGATGAAAGCTTTCTGAGAACAAAACGAGACGTCCGTGAACGGCTTAACGGGCATGCAGGGCACGGGGTACGTCGGGTAAGTCGGTGACGGGGAGTCACTGGTGGGTGATCAGTCCACCAGGTTTACTCCGAGAAATGTGCAGAGTTCTCCAACGTGGGCGGAAACTGCTTTAACTTTTATATGACTAACAAGCCAATCGCTAGTCACCAAATATGCATAATTTGGAACCGGCCGTGTGCGTGTTTGCATAAAGTTGGCAGGAACTTTTTTTTCTAAGCTGTAATTTTCCACTGTGATGTAGCATTTAGTCACTGGGCTCTGACATAGCGGAATTTTCCACTGTGGCACATGTATCAAACCAATGGAATTTTCCACTGTGCCATAGGCATACAACTACTGGGTTCTGACAATAATGTTCCAAGAAGAAGGCTTGCTGGGAAGAGATAGGATCCACCTGATGAAGAGAGGGAAAAGCATCTATGCAGACAGGCTTGCTAACCTAATGAGATGGGCTTTAAATGAGGTTCACCAGGGGATGGATGCCGAAGCCCTGAGGTAAGTGGGGAAGTGGGGGGAAGAGCAAGGAGGAGGGGGCAGCAGGGGTGGAGCTCTCATTCTTCCTGAGAAATC
The DNA here is from genome assembly GCF_000455745.1 of Alligator sinensis. Lineage (NCBI taxonomy): Eukaryota > Metazoa > Chordata > Crocodylia > Alligatoridae > Alligator > Alligator sinensis. The sequence continues at coordinate 838,288 of NW_005842595.1, read as the reverse complement.
AGGGAAATTGACTAGTTATCTTAGGTGCCTGTACATGAATGCACAGAACCTGGGAAACAAGCAGCAAGAATTGGAAGTCCCTGCACAGTCATAGAACTATGACATGATTGGAATAAGAGAGACTGGTTGGGATGGGGAGCACTGTTATGGATGGATACAAACTGTTCAAGAAGGACAAGCAGGGGAGAAGAGGAGGAGTTGCACTTTATGTAAAGGAATCATATGCTTGCTCAGAGCTCCACTATGAAACTGGAGATAGGCCTGTCAAAAGTCTATGGGTTAGGGTAAGAGGAGATAGCAATAAGGGTGATGTAGGGGTAAGGGACTGCTATAGATCACCAGACCAGGAGGAAGTGGTGGATAGGCTTTCTTCAAACTGTTAGCTGATTCCTGATCACAAGCCCTGGTTCTCATGGGGGACTTAAATCACCCTGGCATTTGCTGAGAGGGCAATACAGGAAGTTTTTGGAGAGTGTTGAGGATAAGTTACTGGTACAAATGCTGGAGCAGCCAACTAGGGGCCACAGTTTTCTTGACCTGCTGCTCACAAACAGCAAAGACTTGGTGAGGAATGTACTAGTAGATGGCAACTTGGGCAGCAGCAAAGACAAGATGATTGAGTTCAGGATCCTAAGTAAATGAAGGATGGAGAGCAGCAGAGTAAGGACCCTAGACTTCAGAAAAGCAGACTTCAACTCACTCAGGGAACTCATGGGCAGGACCCCCCTAAAAGCCAGTCTGAGGGGGAGAGGAGTCCAGGAGAGCTGGATGTACTTTAAATAAGCCTTAATGAGAGTGCAGGAACAACCCATCCTGGTGTGCAGGAAGGCTAGCAAGTATGGCAGAAGACCAGCATGACTTAGCAGGGAACTCTTCAGTGAGCTAAAACACAAAAAGGAAGCTTACAATAAGTGGTAACTTGGACAGACAACTAGGGAGGAGTATGAGAGTACTGCTTCGGCACATGCAGATGAAGTCAGGAAGGCCAAAAAGCAATTGGAGTTGCAGCCAGCAAGAGATGTGAAGGACAACGAGAAAGGTTTCTAGAAATATGTCAGTAAAAAGAGGAAAATCAGGGAAATTGTGGGTTCCTTACTAAGTGAGGGAGGCAACCTAGTAACAGAGGATGCAGAAAAGGCTGAAGTACTCAATGTCTAATTCACCTCAGTCTTCACAGGCAAGGTCAGCTCCCAGACTACTGCACCAGAAAGCAGTTTGACGAGAAGGTTAGCAGCCAACAGAAGTAAAAGAACAGGTTAGGGACTATTTAGAACAGCTGGACATATACAAGTCCATGGGGCCAGATGGGACGCACCCAAGGGTGTTGTGGGAGTTGGCTGATGTGATTGCAGAGCGATTGGCCATCATCTTCGAAAACTCATGGCAATCAGAAAAGGTCCTGGATGACTGGAAAAGAACCATAGTAACCATATTTAAGAAGGGGATAAAGGAGGATCCAGGGAACTACAGACCAATCAGCCTCATCTCAGTCCCTGAAAAAAATCATGGAGCAAATTCTAAAGGAATTCATTTCTAAACACTTGGAGGAGAAGATGGTGATTAGGAAGAGTTAACATGGATTCACCAGGGGCAAGTCATGCCTGACCACCCTGATTACCTTCTATGATGAAATGACTGGCTCTGTGGATGCAGGAAATGGATGTGATATACTTTGATTTTGGCAAGGCTTTTGATATGGTCTCCCACAACTTTCTTACAGGCAAGCTTCAGGAAGTACAGGCTAGATGAATGGACTGTACAGTGGATAGAAAACTGGCTGGAGCATTGGGCTCAGAGAGTAGATATCAATAGCTCGATGTCTAGTTGGCAGCCGGTATCAAGTGGAGTGCCCCAGGGGTCTGTCCTGGGGCTGATATTTTTCAAAATCTTAAATCAATGACCTGACAGATGGCATAGAGAGCACCCTCAGCAAGTTTTCAGATGACACCAAGCTGGGGTGGGGGGTGGGGAAGAGAGTAGTAGACACACACTGGAAGATAGGGGTAGAATTCAGAGTGACTTAGACAAATTGGAGGACAGGGCCAAAAAATAATCTCCTGAGGTTCAACAAAGACAAGTGCAAAGTCCTGCAGGCTGTGGGCTGACTGGCTGGGGAGCGGCTCTGCAGAAAAGGACCTGGGAGTTACAGTGGACAGTAAGCTGAATGTGAGCCAGCAGTGTGCCCTTGTTGCCAAGAAGGCTAATGGCATACTGGGCTGCATTGGTAGGAGTATTGCCAGCAGGGCAAAGAAAGTGATTTTCCCCTCTATTCAGCACTGGTGAGGCCATATCTGATGTAGTGTGTTTAGTTTTGGACCCCCACCCTCACTTCAGAAAGGATGTGGACAAATTGGAGAGAGCCCAGTGAATGGCAACAAAAATGGTGAGGGGACTGGGAGACATGCTTATGAGAAGAGGCTGAGAGACCTGGTCTTATTTAGTGTGAAGAGAAAACTGAGAAGGATTTAATAGCAGCCTTCAACTTCTTGAAGTGGGGTTCCAAAGACTATGGAGCTGGACTGTTCTGAGTGGTGGCAGATGAAAGAACAAGAAGCAATGGTCTCAAGTTGCACCAAGGGCAGTTTATGTTAGCTATTAGGAAGAAATGTTTCCCTAGGAGTGTAGTAAAACACTGGAACAGGTTATCCACAGAGGTTGTGGAATCTCTATCCTTCGAGGTTTTCAAGACCCAGCTAGACAAAGCCTTGGCTGGGATAATCTAGTTGGGGATGGTCCTGCTTTGAGGAAAGGGTTGGACTAGATGACCTGTTGAGATCCCTTCCAACCTTAATTTTCTATGATTCTATGAGCTTCCTCAGAAGTACTGAATGTTGGCTGCAGTTAAGCCTGAGGATTTTGATTGGAGTGTGCTAGTGCTCCTGCTGGGACTTAAACCTGGCTAGAAGGTCTTACCCTCTGTTTAGAGTCAGACAAGTTGCCACAATTGGGTCAAGAAGGAATTTTATCCCATGGTTTGACTGGTACAGACTGTCAACGGTTTTGCCTTCATCTGAGGGCATTTCCCTCTTCTTTGATTCTCCCAAGTACATTTTAAGCAATCCTTGCAGGAGCAAAAGACTGACCACCATTGTCTCCCTCTTTACTTGTATCAGGTTAGGACTCTATGCCTTGTAGTTGCATGACAGGGTTGACTGTGTACTAAAAGGTTAGCCAAGGATTTGCAGTGGATGATTTGGATAGGAATGATCCTGTCCCAGGACTAAATGATCTCCCGAGGTCCCTTTCACCACTTCTTTTCTATGATTCTATGATTATGGTTACAATTAGCGATTCTCCACAATAAGTGATTCTCCAGTTCTACTCTTGATACCATGCCTGCTGATTGTGATTATACTTTCATGTAAATATTTTTTTTGAAATGTTAATTAAATAAACAAAATAAGGAACTCAGGATTAAAGGTGGAAATTAGTACTGATTTACATTAGACTCAGTTTTTTACATGGGGAGATTAAAAATTTGGTGTGAAACAGCCCTAATTTTCAGGTTTGTTTTTAATGGGAAGAATTAGAGAGAAGAAAGGAAAAATACAGAACTGTGAGTAAATTTTCAGGTGTAGCTGAATCTCTGTTTTTGATGCTTCGGATCTGGGATTTACAGTTGCTTTTGCATATTTATTTATAGCCTCTACCGTAAGCTGCCCTGCAGACCACCCCCCGATCCCTGCCCAGCCGTGTCCTGCTGCCCTCAGGGCCCCTGTGCCACCCAGCCAGGCCGGGCCCAGGGCAGCAGGACCCAGCACAGCATGCAGGGACCGGCAGCCCCAGCACTGGCAGGGCTGGCATGCGGCCCTCACATGCCATGCCGGGTCCTGCTACCCTAGGCTCAGCCTGGCCATGTGGCACAGGGGCTCTGAGGGCAGTAGGACTTGGCTGGGCAGGGGTCGGGGGGGGGCTGG
>NW_005842595.1:823682-834361 GCF_000455745.1 Alligator sinensis | reverse complement strand
GGATTGGGAGGCTAGCGGGGGGAGGGGCTGGGCAAGGATCAGGGAGCTGGGGGCTGGCGGGAGTGGGGGCCGGGCAGGGCAGGGATCAGGGGGGTTAAGGGAGCGAGTGGGGCCAGCGGGGGTCCCCCCCATGGTCCCCTTCTCCAGCCCCCCCGACCCCTTACTCACCATCACTGGAGCCCTAGTGCTGAACATGCGGCCTGGCCGGCCGCACATTTCAGCACCAGGGCAAGGGGCCATCCATGGAGATGCTCTAGCAGCCAGAGCATCTCCCTGGAGTACCCAGCCTCCAGTTGCCTCAGGGCATGGTCCAGGACTGTGCTTTGTTTTTGTTTTTTTTTAGACCCCTGAATATCCAGGGGTCTAATTTTATCCCTGCACTGCATTTTTTCGTTCCTGCACATGCCTCTTGCCCCACCTCAAAGGGGTTTGAGGCAGGGCAAGAGGCACATGCACACTCATCTGGATGCACCCCAGATATCCACATGTGTATAGAGATGGCTGTACTCTGAATTAAACCTAGAAAAACTTAATGTCTACAAATGGCCTGTTAGAGCCAATTTACTTTTTAACCAAAAGGAAGACATGCAAAACTTTTCACAAACAGCATAATGAACATTCCTGGAATCTTGATTTCTTCTTCTGAAGATCCTGACAAGTGAAATTATACTCTGGAAGATAAATGTGGAAATACAAGGAAGATCCAGTGCCTCTCTTCACAGCACATTGCTTAGAGAACAGAACACATGTATGGGAACATAGAAACACCTCATATGTACAACATGAGTAAAAAGGATTGCTGTATTCATTCACCGAGACCTCCAGAAGAACTCCATCCCTAACCAAGCTGTTACCACTGTCCTGTAGCCAAACACCTTCTAGCATAAACAACCCAGCACCATTATGCTCCACTCTCTTAAACAGAAAGTAGAGCAAGAAGATTGAACTGGCCCAGAGAGGTAACAGATATGAACAAGTTTTATTTATTGGATTAAAAGAGGTTCTCTTCAACCAGGCTGGTTCTGGCATAATGTGATGATACTCCTTGCCCTCTTCTAATACCGTCTCAACGTTCCTTCCGCAACTGCATTTGAAAGAAAATTCTCTCTTACTCAACCAAGTGCCATGCTTCTTTTGAAAACTCCAAAGTCTAAACCCTTAGAATAAAGGGAAATGAAAGTGAAAGTTGTATACAGGCAAATAAATTTGTGGGTAAAACTCTTTATTCAGATAAGCTTGTGGAATGTCCTACCAGCCACTGTACTAGAAACCAATGCAGCCATGTTAAAGATGAACCTAATAAGGAAGGGCTGACACTGGTAAGAGAGAGAAAACTAAGGCTCACTGCCAGTGACTACTCTAGAGCCATATAATTCATTCATCCTAGCCAGACTTTTTTTTCCTTCACTGAATTTCCAATTTAATTTAGTGTCCAACAATAACCTGAAATGGGCATGCTCCCAATTATACTGCAGAAACCACCTCTTTCCATGTATTCAGCTGAGACAAGGATGAACAGAAGAATACTCTGGCTGACAGACTCTCAGGGTAATTGGGGGTATGAGGGGAAGGGTGCAAAAGTGGCGTGGGTGGGGGGAAGGGTTTAGTGCAGTGTTCATAACACATGGCCTGCAGATCTGGACAAATTCAAGAGCAACCCCTGTTAGGGAGCAGTCTATGTACAGACCTTCATCTGAGTGAATAAGAATAGTTCTAGCAACTCTCACATGTGGCTGCCAGTTGAATCTATCCTGCATTTAAGTTATGCAGTTGAGGGAGAGGAGCCATATACTCTTATTATGTACTTCTGATATAATTCCAATTAATGTAATACGTAAAAAGTAATTTTGATTATACCTGAGACTTGCTTGTAATAAAATGATTAAAACTAACAGCAAGAACAACTGATTGGTAGTATCCATGAAAGAAAAGTATGTCATCTACGTTTGAATCCCTTAAAAAAAAAGAAATCAGATAACAGGTTGTCATTTTAGGATTCCAGACAGGCAAAACAGATAGGATGGAACTAATTTCACAGTTTGCTTCAAAAAAATTACCAGATATTATTACTGTAAATATTACCAAGGACCCAATATATAGGAGGTTGAATAAATCCATATTTCCTAGGAAGGAATTAAAGGAACCTTCACAGTATAACTTCAAAAAAAAAAAAAGAGAAATTGTAGAAACAGCTTTGCCTGTAGCAGCCTGCTACCAAAAATAAAACAACCAAAAAAGTAAAAGAGGATAGATGAAATGATAAAAATGTATAAAATCAGTAAGTCTATTTCCACTTATCCTTCCCTGATGCAGATTTAGTACTTGATATTTTTTTCTTTGGCAGTTTAGACCATTTTATGACAACAAAACTATTGAAAAACAGAACAATATTGATATCAAACCACATCGGGAATTCCAGCATGTAAGCAATTATGTGATTAAACTCTGGCTCTCAAAGCTTTGAGATAAAAAACGGATTCTGATATGTGCCAAGTGAAAATAAAATGGGACTTGATATGTCCAGGTGGTAAAATTTGAGCTGTCACAGATATGACTCATTAGGAGTACTGCTGAAACATGGTAATGACTTCTGTTGAGATTTCATAAATGCATGTTATCCTGAACACAGAACTGTCAACTGGGAAACATTAAACCTGATCAACAAGAGAGTAAAACAACAACAAAAAAATACATAAATGTAAACTTGATAGGTATGTAATCAAGAAGAACAACACATATACATCCAAAGCAGCACAAAGAAAGTTCCTAAGTTTCCTGTTGGGCCTAAGTAATAGAAGACAAACTTTGAATGATTATGTTTAATAATACTGACTGTAGTTAGATAATAGTTTTAAATTATATATGTTACTATAGATATTTGTATGGCACTATCATATATAGTAGGAAAATAAGGGTGTGTACAGACTTTTGGAGAAGTCAGGTGGGGGGTTAGAGGGAGGTTAGATCACATTTAAAATAGCCACCCAATCTAACTTAGTTCACCCAGGTATGGACCTTACACTTGGATCCCTTGTTAGGTCCACCTAAGTGCAAACTGTGCAGAAGTTCCAGGAAGGTTAGATCAGTCTAAAAATGACCGACCTGATCTAAGTTAACCCTATGTCGGATGTAGTCTAACTTAGATCAGATTGGCCATTTTTAGACCAATCTAACTGTCCCAAAATTTTGTACAGTTCCCAGCGCAGCCCCAGAGCTAGGAAAGCCAAGCTGCTGGTCCCAGTCCCAGGGCCGTGCTTTTCCTGGCACCAGGCTATTGTCAGCCCTGCTGCAGACCAACCCCCCCGAAACCTGCCTCCCCACCAAACCCCCATAGATCCTGTCTGCTGTCCTGATTCCCCCTGCAGATTTTGCTTGCTCCCTGATCATGCCTGCAGATGCCACCTGCCCCCACAATTCCTCCAATCCCCCCCAGAGATTATCTGCCTTCCTGATCCCTCCGCAGTTACCACCTACCCCCAATCCCTCGTGAGATCCCCCTTCCCCTCCAAATTCCCACCATAGACCCTGCTTGCCCCCCAATCCCTCCCCTGCAAGGGATCCCACTTGCCTCTCCCCAATCCAGATCCCCTGTGGATCCTGCCTGCCCCCCTGATCTCCTCCAGACTCCCTGACCCCACCCAAAACCTGCTTGCCACCCAACCACCCCCAACCCCTCCATCTGGACTTACCTTAGATTAGTAAACTCTTTTTAACTCCATCTAACCTCCCTAAATGTCTGTACCAAGCCTAAGTGTTTACTGAAGTAATAGGTGATGAATAATTAAGAAGTGTTCCACCTTGAGAGACATTCTGAAGTTACAAGATTTCTTTTCATTCCGCATCACAGGAAAAACAGGACCTTTCATATTTTCATAAAAACACATGATGTAGAACAGGGGTGGGCAAAATGCAACCCGTAGGCCAGATGCGGCCCGCCAGCCAATTCTATCTGGCCTGCGGGACCCGTAAAAATTTAGAAAATTAATATTTATCTGCCCCTGGCTGCTTGTCATGCAGCCCTCGATGGCTTGACACAACTCAGTATGTGGCCCTCCACCCAAAATAATTGCCCACCCCTGATGTTGAACCACCCCACAAGTCAAGTTGAGGCATTTCCCTGGAATGCAGGAGCCCCAGATTCAAGTCTGCTCACCTTAATGTGGTGGAGGAGCTTAAACCTGGATCTCTTACACCCTAGGGAGGTCCCAAATGATTGGATTAATTACCATTCTGGAGCAGAGCTCCCTTCTGCCTCTTTTGAAAATAAGAAATCTTTCCAGTGAAAATATATTGAATATGATACACTTCTACAAAAGGAAAAACTATTATTTTTCTGATAAAAATGTTTAAAGTGATCATTTTTAACCAGCTGTGCTAAGGCATAGTGTTCCTATGCTTCTACCATGCTCATGAAAAGACATGAAAAATGATTAGTCTTAAAATGTATAGAATCATTTTCCTTTATCATTTAATTCCAGCTTAAGAAAAAGGTACGTCTCCATCACTATAGGATGATATTTTAAAGGACAATATATATTTCTGTTTGAAACTTATTTATGCTGCTAAAATCAGTTTCCATCATACATACTCTGAGCTTGGTTTTTCTGGAATGGAATCAGCTCCTTGTGTTGGAGTCATAAGCCAATCTTAGGAAAATAAAAAGGTATCTTTTAATATTGCTGTCAGTAAAGCTATTTGTGTTTCTTCCATCAGAATGAAAAATATGATTACAAAGAATTCTGATTGAGTGGATTCTAAGGCCATGTCTGCACGAGACACTGACTGCAAAGTAGCTCATTACTACTGTGCAGTAGCATCTCATGGCAGGAAGCATGACATGATGCTACCGTGCAGTAGTAGCGAGCTACTGTGCAGTCAGCATCACCTAAAAGCCATTCAGTGATGCTACTGTGCAGTAACTCTTACTGCACAGTAGCATCTCCAAATGGCTTTTAGGTAATGCTGACTGTGCAATAACTCATTATTACTGTGCAGTAATGTCATGTCGTACTTCTTGCCACACAACGTTACCGTGCAGTAGTAATGAGCTACTTGCAATCAGCTTTTCATGTAGCCACGACCTTAGAATCCACTCAATCATAATTAGAAGCTAAAAAAAAAATCACTTAGCCATATGCCTAAATATTATCCTGTTCCTGAAAACGAATATTTTTATTAAGCAGATTTTATTACTGGTTAATTGACTATATTCCAGTTACATACTCCAGATGAAGTTATATGACTGAAACTTGTGTATATTACTGTGTGAATAAATGATATCCCATAGGAATATCCTTGAGAAATGCAAGTATCTAGAACACAGGGGTATTTTATATTGCTGAAGTTGATACTATCCAATTTCACTCTGTCTTCCCAAGAAACAAAGTACATGTCTTATTTTGGGACCATGTGTTATGTGAAAAAATATGCTATCTTGTACACATCAATGTTCTCAAAAGCAGATAAAAATATACAGCCATCAATCAACTGCAAAATTTAATTGCATAATCATAATTTGAATTTCAACACCCATAAAATAAACCATAAAATTCATATTCAGTGGGATGAATCGAACTACTTTCAAGAACAACAAGGAGTTCTCTACCTATTTCTCCATATTTCTCACTTAAAATCTTATCACTATCACAGACATTTAAAATTCTGCAATTAAGTCTTCACATACTGAATGATTCAGAAGAAGGATATAGATTAATGTAGAAAAAACTGTAACACGCAGTATTTTCTGTAACGTCTAATCCATATGGTATTACAAAGACTGGAAAGCAGAACAAATTATTTGTCAATATGCAGAAAAAATTGCTTCATTTTTGACATGGTATATAACAAGAGCATACAAGCATAATACAAAGTTGTTTGTATCCATAGGTTAAAAAAAATTACAAATGTCTAAAAATTGTCTAAGAAATAAGCCTAAGTGCAGAGTAAGTCTGACCTGATTCCTCCAAAGTAAATGGAAAAAATCATTAAAACCCAGATCTGGCAAATATATTGCTGGAACTACCCATGCACTTAGAACTTAGCATGTGTTAAATGCATTACAGGCTTAGGACTCAAATAGGTCAAACTCTGGATTCGGTACTGCTCCCACTGAAGTCAACGACATAAATTCCATTCATTTTAGTAGTGTGGAAATAGGCACTTAGGACAGTTGTTTGTTTGTTTTTTAAACTGGGACCACTGGCAGGAATTAAACACATGGGACTTCTAATAAATCAGATCAGGTACCTATCTTTATTTTAGGCACCTAAACACCTAGAGAAATCTGGCCCTATTGCATATGAGATGCAATAAAAGATTAACTAATAATCAGGCAGAAGAAGTGTCTTAATACCCTGATGCATATCCCAGCTATACTGGGATAACTGATTGCAGCAAGCTGTATTCATTGCACATTTCCACTAGTTGAGGAGAGGGGGTACTAGATAACACATCAGTGTAGTTTTGCCTATGATTTTTTTCTGGGATAATTATATATCAGCTTCAAGTTTAGTTGGTGTAGCAGTTACATGATCTGTCCACTCCTTGTTGATGGAAGTGTAAATTTCATTTATCCAAGCCCTCCGAAAAAACAAAAAAAAAAAAAGGGAGAGAAGTTCAGTGCGTCTCCAAGCAGTGACACACTTATTTACATTAACAAGCCAGGATTTCACCTGATTTCTAGGGTGGCCACATAGGTAGGACCAAGACTTTAGTTACCTCCATTGACCTGACATTAGTTAATCAGAAAATATTCCCTCTGGTGGCTCATTAATGAAACAATTAACAAAAAAATAAAATCAATAAACCTGACAATGTGAAGTTATTAAAGATGCCATCGTAACTTTAAAAAAAGATTAGGCTCATTAGCCCCAATACATCAGTCAATACAGTCTTGAGTAGCTATAGTTTGGGTATGGAGATAATGTAGTTGCCTAGATTCCTCTTGAAATTTTGTTTCCTGTCCTATACTCTTTTAAAGCTGTGTTGTATAGTTGCTGCTTCTCAATCCAGAAATGGCTAGGGATTAAGAAATGCTTATGTATATTTTATAAATCAATGTAAGCAATTTATTATTTATCAACAAAGCAGTGCTGAAGATTCACTCTCACGTTACTGTGTTGTTTATCTACTAATGTGTTCACATCGTGTACTGCTATATCATTACACAATTTCTAACCCAAAAGTATTTCAAAAGGCTCAGCTGTTGAAAGGTGAAAAAAATATTTGACTAAGAATGCTCTGTTTATTGCACCTCTCAATCTGTAAAATATTTAACAAGAAAAATAAGCAATAGAAAATCTCCAGAAGATCATTTATCTCAAATATTTGAATACATTATCAATAATTCTACTCTATTCAGAACGTTTACGGCCTTACTTGGTAGTAATATGTTTAGTCCTGATGCTGTGCCTCTAAAAAGACATAGGCAACGTTGGGAAAAGAGTCCAGAGGAAAGTGACAAAAATAATTAGACATCTAGAAAACATGACATACAAGGAAAGCTCAGAAGAACTGGGACTATTAGTCTGAGGATGGAGGAGGGATTTGACAAAAGTCTTCAAATAAAAACAGTTGTTATTAAGAGGACATGATCAACTGTTCTCTGTATCCATAGGAGACAGAAGTAGTAGATATGGGCTTAAATTGCAGCAAAGGAAATTTAGGTTGGACATTAGGAAGAACTTTCTAACTAAGAGGGTGGTTAAATACTGGAAGAGGCCACCTGGAAAGGTTGTGAAATCTCCATTAGCTGGAAGTTTTTAAGTGCATGTTTGACAAACGTGTGTAGAATGGTTTAGACAACGATATATATTCCTGCCTTGAGCAGACTGAGCTGGTAGTGCCCTCTGCTAGAGGTGAGGCACATCCACACTTATTTGGAAGTTCCCAGACAGGTCCTTTATTTAAAGCTTTCCCCAACAAAGGAAGTAAAAAAAAAAAAAAAAACACAACCCCCCCCAACAAATAAAATGGCCTTTCCCATTCAGGCTGTAATACAAGTCAGTGTCTTTTCTCCTTTCAGGCTCTCAAGACTTTCCAACTTCCACAAACTCCTCCTACCTCCCTGCCATCTTTCAGGTGGACTCTTTTGAATGCTTTCAGCTGATCCCCTCCACCTGCACCTCATCAGCAACTAGGGCTAGCTGCCCTTTCTTGCTTGTAAACGGGACTCTACACCCTATCACAATGACCTCCTGAGGTTCCTTCCAACCTTTTTTGATTAATCTCAGTTTTTTCTTCAAATACATGAGATTTCCACATTACTAAAACTTTCGTTTGGATTTCATTCTTAATTACTAAATTAATACAAGACTTTAATGATTCTTCTTTCACCATAGCACTGGAATACGAAGAAATTCTGGCAGTTATCAACAGAATGTTACAAACAAAGTAATTTGCTCTACTCACAGAATATTCTCATTAAATGACAACACAGAATGCAGCCTGTATTTTCCAGACCAAATGTGGTATGTCTTATTTTTGGAGGCCCAATTAAAATACGTTAAAAAAAGACCAGATTTTCTGAAAATGCGTCCATAGTACTTCTGAAAACCAAGCTAGTTTTAAATGAGCTCAAGTTGAACATCCAAAAACTGATGCACCCAAAAATCACTAGTTACTCTACAAAATTCAGTCCTATATGCATAATAATGAGCAGTAAAGCCAAGCTCGATAACATCTGTAACTATCACTGCACTCAAACTTTACTTTTTAACTATAATCTTTTTTTCAATTGTGATTTTATAACTATGGACCAAAAAAAACTATTTAGTACATGATGCGGAGAAGATAGAAGTAAGATGCCTCAGATTATGCTTCATTTGAGTGAACTACAGAAACAACATTTGTCATAAACTGTCTTGGGTAATTAACAAGAGGATCTTGCTGAGAGCAATAGAAAAAAATGGAAATTACTTCAATCCAAATGTTGGATTTTTGCATCAGATTAAAAAACTCAAATGTCTTGATGCATTTTTTAGAAGAGCCCTGAAAGATCTTGCCCCCTCTCCCTTCACCTCTCTTTCCAAGTCTTTCACTGCATTGGAATCATCCATGTAGCAGGGCACTAAGGTGTCTGCTACTGAGAGAACAGGGAAGACTCCTCAGGTGCTGGTTGCTGAGGCAACTAGTGGAATAATGACCCGCACCTGCCTAGCCAGCTGAAGGAAGGGGCAGGGCCTGGCTCCTATATAAAGCACAGGCAGGAGGCCAGAGGTAGTCCCTGACCCGCAGCTAAGGGAGAAGGTGCTCCCCACCAGAAAAGAGAAGCTAAGCCTGGATGCCAGAGCAACGTTGGTCACTGTGGTAGGATAGAGAACCTGGTAGGCCTCAGCATAGTTAAAGCTAGTGGCTTATGTTTATGTGGTAGCCAACAGGTTGGTGTTTATGTTACTGTTTGTGTTTGCTATTGGTTACGCTGGTGGTTTGAGTGAGGCTATTAGGGGATGGAGGAGGCCTCATAGGGGACTCACAATAGTGTGGAGACCCCAGTGTCAGTGAGGGCACTGCATATTGGGTACATAGACTCCAGCCCGAGAGAGGGGCAGTTGAGACGCCCCAGTGCGGGTGTGGTGAGCCTTGGAAAAGGGGGCCACATTGTGGTGAGCCCCAGAAAAGGGGGCAACACTTGAGACAGCCCCTGGAGAGAGAGAGATGGGACTGGAGAGCCCGAGCGCTAGAGAGGGCGCGAACAGAGGCCTAACAACATCTATTACATCTGCGAGGCTTGGGGCGTGGTATTGGGGTGGTAGGAGCCACGCATAGCCCATAAGGCTGAGGAGTACAGAAAACACACGACAGTAGAAGAAAGAGGTGACATGACAACCGTGGCCAAGAAGAAGGAAGGCAGCCTCCCTATAAAAATATTTACAATCAAAGTTGTGGCGGGCGAGAATACGAGGGTGCAAGCAGCCAGCTTAGCATGGTAAAGGAGGCGGCAGGGGAGAGCACGGCGACTCTGACGTCCCTCCTGTTACAATCCAATACTACCTTCTGAGTGGCAGAGGCACACCTGAAACCTTAATCCCATGCAGAGGCCTATACAGTGCACAGGACAATGCAAAGGTATGTATGAAGAGAGCTGGAATAAAGGCTTAGGCTAGGGGTAGGCAAGGGCTACATAAGGAGTCTTCTTAAGCTTTTGCAGGCTGGGTCCGCACCCCCCACCTGATTTTTTTTTTTTTTTTTTCCCCCCCCCCCCCTCCCCCACAACAAGTCACCAAATCTCCCTATGAGGAAGGTGGGTGAGGCTAATCTGCTTCCTACACGCCCTGCCCTGTGGAGGGGGTGAGGGATGTATGGGGGGGGGGGAGGAGGGGCATGCACACGTGTGATGCGGGGCTGCCTGGGTGCTAGGTCCTAGGAGCCAGTTAGGGGTGAGGGAGGCAGGGGACATGTGGAGCAGAGCTCACCTGGGCAGTGCAGTCCATGGCTACCCTCATGGTACTCCACACACTGCCAAGCCCACCCAGGGAAACCCAACCGCACCTATCAGCCTGGCCCCAACCCCAGCACCAGCCAGTGCACAACTTCTGGTAGGCCTATTTCCAGTGCAGCTGTAGCCCACCTGCAGAGGGTTACTCATCACACTAGGTGGGCAGAGCAAGTGGAAAGCAGTCGGGAGCTGGAGCCCTGTCTGCAAAGCTTGAGTCACCCAGCTGAAGCTCTTCTCCCCTCAC
>NW_005842595.1:807941-823672 GCF_000455745.1 Alligator sinensis | reverse complement strand
CTTGGAGCAGCACAGCAGGAGCAAGACAAGGCACTGCCGCTGGAAGCACCATGTGGGCAGCCATGGGCTGGATCTAGTCAGTTGGCAGGACAGATCTGAACTATGGGCCACACTTGCCCACCCCTTATTTATGCAGTACAGGCAGGTCCATGAACATGCAGACCCACTTTTTCCCCAGCATACTAGACATTTAGGAGACTTCTCAGCATAGGATCTGTTTTTTATTAAATGCATTACTTCTACTGTATCCATCTATGCTAACTTCTTAAAAGGCTGTTCTCTTGTGTAACTGGAATAAAATTGTTACACCCTGTAAATCATCCTTTCAAAATCCTGATGTTTCCCATCTTTTACATTGTTTGAAGTCAAATGTAAGCAGTTTTCACAGATTGCAAAATAAAGTGTAATACAATGCATGAATAATGTGGAGCAGGGATAAAAGTAGGTTACTTCTATCTTGAGCAGAAAATCAGCTTCACTACTTAATATGTACACCCCAGTTCTGGGAGTAGGGGCTGATTTTGGGGGGGGGGGGGAAGTGTGTGCTGCATATGAGTAAATAATATGATACGTTATAATAAATAGTGCTGAGCATGCATTATTTTTGCTCGTTTACCTAGCAGGGAGCACCAGTGATCAGCACATCACAAGTTTGGGTCTGTTTATTTTTGGATGGAAGACAAAGGCTAACAGTTAGCTGGGTTTCATGCAAACCAAACCAACCAACCAGAAGCATTTTGGGAAACATTAAAATGAAACTCATTATTATATCTAAGAATTAAGAAACCAGGATTTGTGCTTTAGTTGTGTGGTATCCCATCAAAAGGTCATCTAACACTTGTTTAATTCTAAGATCAAGGCACTGAAAAGCAATCAGTTTAACTCTGTCTCTATTGACATAAATTCCCATTCTCTTTAATGGAAATAGAGTTAAGCCAGAGGTGCTCACCTTCCCAGCCCACAGGCTGAATCCATTTTACAGAGCTCTCATCTGGCTCCCCAAAGGTCCAGACATTTGATAGAGAGGAGCAGTAGAAGCATTAATTGTCACTCTCCTGCTGCCAAATTTTTAGACTCGTGAGAAGCCAGATAACATGGCCAGCTGACATGGACCTGAATGCCAGATTGCAACAGCTTGCGGCCAGATCCAGACGTGGGTCAATCTGACATGTTGGACTGCACCCACAGACTGACCTTACGTACCAACACTGTGTGAGATCTGGCCTGTGAAGTAACTCTGTACTGCTCATCCTGTCTGTACCCTAGGAGGTTGGGCAGGGATTAGTTAGGCCAACACCTTTATTAAAAAACCTACTCTAAAGTAGGTTTCTCTTGATCTCATTTTTAGCCAAGCTTATTCACACATGAACAAAGGTGATAAGTCATTTAATCTGTCAGGGGTCACAAGAGAGAGGTTTTGTGAACAGGGTTCTCTGACACCACAGTTTCCTACAAATCAACTTCAGTTAATACGCTTTCTAGAGTCGCACATTATTGTTGCTGTTGATATTACAATAGCCTCTACAATATGCCAGATGCTGTATAGATGTGTAGAAAAATACAGCTCCTCCTCAAATGCTTTCAACTTAAGAAATACACATTTCTATAAGCTATCCTGGGGAAAAGAATAGTGCATAATTTGAAATGCTTGCAAACTGTGCCTAGTACTGAATTATTATGCCTTGGCAGGCTGACAGTTGTGCACCAGAATAGGATCTGTTATATCTTGTAGCTCCACAGAGGTGGGGAGATTAGACTAGCCTCAGAGAGAGTACCACACAGCTTAATGGCAAGTAACTTTATTGTTCTGAACAGGAACCAAAACTGCAAGCAAACATGGTGCCTAAGGAGTGTTAGCTGTCAGCTCTGTGTTCCTGAGGGAGCCCTGGCACCCAGATTGCTAGACTTACAAAGGACTTTTTCCAACCACTGTCTGTTTTCCCCCCACACACACACACACCCCCCTCATCTAACAAGAACTAAGCAGAAGAAACATTTAATAGGCATCTCAGGCCATATATTCCCCGGTCCCAGTATGGGAGGCCTATTTAAACTTGATTGACTAAAACTCGGTTGCTAGGTTAGGGAATGCTGAAGCAAGAGACCGAGTCAGAGGGGGTATGGGCAAAATTTGAACAATGGTTAGGGGTTCCTCACAACGTCCAGCCCATTGGAGCCCTGACCACAAATACTGTCATACTTTTCCCGGGATGACTGGTGGAAGTCCTCCCCACAATGTTTATGAACACTCCAAGTAATCAATCCCCTTAAGTACATTAAAAGACTACAGTAAGATCTGAAAGTCATGCTAAGCTGAGACTTATTCACAACAGGGAAAATACAAAACACTGATGCTGAATTCACAGTGCATGCATAGCTAGGCCACTTGAAAGGCCCTTCTAGTATATCTTCTATAGTCATAATAATTTCAAGCTGGCTCCTAGGTGTCTGGTTACTTCTTAAAACTTTGTTTTTCCTGGTTGTTAACCAGTTTCTTGAGATGTTCCAAACCAGATAACCCCTAGTCACTGAAAAAGGTAATTCATTTAAATTGAAACTTTAACAGGATTTTCCCTGTCAATTACAGCGTGGGACCCTTTTGATTTACACAATTAAAAGAGTGCTTTGAAGAGGGTGGACTAAGGGTATAAGAAAGCTGCAAAGCAGGAAACAGTGCTTCAAGAGGGAGAAATCTCTCTGACATCATCCACTGTTGTTCTCAAGAAGCTGGGATAAACAGATCGTCTCTTTCCATCGCCTATTTAACCTTCAACAATCGTGCTAGGAACTTTGACTGTCAACAAACCACTCAAGTGCCTTAGAATGGTGAAATCCCAAGTCTTGCTCTCTCTCTCTCTCTCTCTCTCTCTCTTTTCCCCCTCTTTTTCTCTTTCTCTCTAGGCATAGCTTTCTGAACCTAAATTTTTTTAGATAAGCTTGAGCTAGATTTCCCCAAATACTCAATTAAACCAGGGTAATATTGTAATTGTTTTTGTTTGTTTTTCCTTGCATGTTTATTATTACTAGTACCATTATAAATTTCATATACTTAGCAATAAATAACTTTTATAGTCAAACTGGGGGTAACCAGGTGTATTTTTTCTTCTCTATTTCCCCTTCCCCACTTGCTCTGCAGCAACGCTTCTTTTACCTAAGCCAAAGATAAAAATACTGCCCAAAAATACTGTGGGGTCCACTCATCAAGAAGCTACCACTACGAGGGCAGTTAGGGCAAAAGATTGGGACGTGCTGAGTTTGAGACACACAAGGGGATCAGCTTGTATTGGCTAATTGACCCAGTTTGGCTCAGATGTGCCCTAATGAACTGAATGCTGGCCCATTATGGTGTCAGCTCGACACCCAGCCTGATTCAAAGGTATTCTGTTTACCTGTGTGCTTGTGTCTGACTACATTTTATTGTTGCCCTGATGAGCTGATTCCTGACATATGAGGATGTCAGCCTGTATATGCTAATCAACCCAGCCAGGTCAGGCGTGTCACGTTAATCTTTGTGTATGTATTTGACTCATTTGGTAGCTAGAAGAACCCAGCTCCATTGAAACTGAGTCCTGCAAGATAGCTCCATTGGGGGTGAGAACTTGCAGAAGGGAGAAATATGGCTCCATACAGAAACATAAGTAACACAAGCAGCACATTGATAGAATGGCAGAGACCCTAGAAATGTACACCTAATAAATGAGCACACCTCAAACTGATGGGCAAATCTGGTAACAGGAGGCACACAGTATAACAACATTTGAGCTAAGTACAGACAGTCAGAAGGCCCAAAACTGAATTGATTCAGTCTTTGCAGGTTAGTCTATGCTGCAAAGATTGAACCAATAAGACAGCCCTCACTGCTCCAGCTAGGGAGCAGAAGAGTGGGGCCAGCCCTGCTCTCTGAAGCAGACCATACAGCCAAGCCCAGGGCTAAAAAATGCTGGGGGACTGATTGAACTTGAACCAGGAAGGGGTCTGGGACAGAAGTTTCATAAACCGGCTTGACCTAAATCAGTTAAGTCTGATACTACATTCAACGAGATTTATCTTAAACCAGTTTCAGCCATTTTGAAACTGATTTATGTGCACTGAACCTCTATTCTTTTACACGTTTAAAACAGTTTCCCATCACCAGGGATCCTGGTCTTCTCTGATAAAAATCCCTAATTTTCGGATATAGAAAAGTAACCCAAAATCCACATTTTTTGATGATTACAATGGAACACCTCTGACATATGTACGCATATATAGTGGTGTTTCATTTTAAACATGGAAACATGTGGGTTTGGGGTTATATTTACTATCCAAAAATTGGAGATTTTTTTTTTTTTATTATCAGAGAAAGCCAGGTTCCCTGCTGATCACTTAAACTAGTTTATATATAACTTCTGTCCCTATCCTTAAAGAAACAGTATCATATGCAATGACTAAAACACAGTGGGCATGTCTACACATGACATTTACTGGGCAGTAGACTAATTAGCTGTGCTGTAAACATCTTGATGTCTACACATGCACCTCTATTAGACTGGATTAAATTAACTTACTCCGCAGCAGGATAGTACTTGTAAATAATACAAGTACTAAACTGCTGTAAATTAAAAAAAATTAAATAAAACTCTGCAGCAGAGTATGTGTAGACGCTGACACAATGGTTCGGGCATGACAGTGCTTCAGTACAGGGGGCTGCCTTACAACTAGCCCTGCATTAGAGCACCCTCATGCCTCAGCCAGCCCCTCCGCAGGCCCCCTGCACCCTCTGCCAGCTAGGGCTGTTCTGATCTGGCTCAATGTGCTATGTTCCTGGATGCACATTCAAACAACAAGAATCTCCATTGTTTATTGCTCCAGAGTTTGTTCCCGGGTGCATGTTCAAGTCAAACACTTCCTGAGCAGTGGTCTGAGTGCTGTCCTCAGAAAGACAAAACCTGCTTTTTTTAAAGGCCCCTGAACAACTAATTCTCGTTCTGGAGCACCAACTGAATTGGGATGCAATAGAACTTAAAATTCCTGATGGGCAAATTGAAAAGTTAAGGGTTAAGGCCAACCATCAAACCAGTAGAAAATGATAACTAATAGCACTTTTGGTACCCTGCTATCTGTATGAACTAGTAGATACAGGATGGGAGGTAACTGATCAGTGCAGTGAACAGATTCATCAGACACATCCCTAGTTGCCATCTGGTTCTACAGGTTCTGGAAATGCAGAATAAAAACTAGAAGACATTTCAGAGACAAAAGGGGATGGCTGCATTGCTTTTGCTAATCCATCCTATGTTCCCCGGATCTCAGTGTAATTAGTGCCTAATTCTGGAGGTGGAAAAAACGCACAAAGGTCATCCTTGAGTCCCCTTCCACCACAGGTTTTGGCTAAAACACACATCATAACCTTTCTGTTCCTGCTTTTTCACTTTAAAAAAAAATTACTAAAATGGCTCAACAAGAATAGCTTGTTTCTATCAAAAGAGAATTTTCTTGGGTCTTGATCAAAAACATGTCAGCTCCTCTGTCTACCCTAAATATAGGCTGTCCAACAAAACTCTAAAAAAATTCAATCAGGCCAAAACTCAACCCTGGCTGTAGCATTTTTGTCAGGGCAATATGCAAGATCCCACTAAAATTGCTTCATTTCTGACCATTCTGTAAGGGGGGAGGGACAGTAGTCTCTAGCACTGTCAATTGGTGTATTTACTGTGCTCTCTGTGCCAACCTCAGGATCCCACATTTGGGACCCTGTGATCTGTACCTCTATCCCTGTTTTTTTTTCCATCTATTCCTTCATGACCTGTTGATTTCTGTGTTCTATGACCCCTTCCTTACATGAGGGAGGAAGGCTTTCCTGTAATCAAATTAGCCATCCACTCAAGTCCTTACTGGCACTGGCACTAGTATTGAAGCACTTTCCAAAAACAAGAATAAAAGCAACAAATCTGACTCCCTCTTTTCCCCTGATGGCAAGAGGCAGGCTTAAATTTCTTTTTTTTTTTTTTAATGATTGCTGTATTTAAAAGAATGTGAATGTGGGCACAACTAAGGGTATTACTGCAAGAATGTTTTAGCAAAGACAAGGTGGGTTTTGCTCCAAGTTCTGAGTGCCACAAGGTTATAATTACTACTATTTGTCATTCTTATTTTCCCTGGCACTTCAGCTTAAAACTATAAATTTACACTAAAAAGAAAATGGTCCATATGGTGCAAAGACCCTACCCTGCAAGTCCATCCCACAACAAAACCTTTTGGTCCAATGTAATGACTTTTCTTTTACATAAAAAAGTGGCTTCTAGGTGCTCTACGCCACAACCATGCAAATAGAAAGCCATATAAAATTTCCTACACAGCTTGGGCAATACACTCAGTTCTTAAACTAAAACAACCCTACTATTCCACGTACAAGATTTCTGCATCTGAAATCATATCTCAGTCACAGGAGCTTATTTTTGTTTGTACAAATGTCTAGATAAATATGGAGAAGCCAAGAGGACAAATCAAGGTTGTCCCACACATTTCACCATTTAATTGCTTTCACCAAAATTTCTAATGAAAAGGTATATTTTGAAACTAAATTTAAATAGACATCAAAAATAAATTTGGACTTCAGTTAGCCATCAGTTTCCTCATGATTTCTTCCATACTACAAATAGTATACTTGATTTAAGCACCTAAATTGTCAGTGATTAGCAAATGGTAACTATTCTACTGAGAGGTAAAATTGCTAATCTATTCCAGAGAAAATTGTGTAATTTAATTAGTACTAATCTGTTTGTTCACATTTAATTACTTTAACTAACATTTACATATGGCCTATTATTTCAAAAGTCTTTATAAGTTACTCTGTGTGTGTGTGTGCGCATGTACAAATGCGCACACACACACACACACACACACTTTGACCCTACTGAATTACATCCATCTCTGAAGTTATTGACTAATGTTATCATAATTTGAGGTTGAAAAATGAAGAATGCCCTGGCCAGTTAACATTAGCAAGAGCATTTGGATAGGCAAAATATAATTTAACAGAACTTTCTTCTACTCATGCCCCCAGAGATAAAGCTCATTTGACCATAGAAGAAGTGAAGCAGAATTATCATGCTGGTTCACCTTCACCTGGGGAATCTTGTTACACTGGAGGAATTCTCCTTGTAGTCAGTTTTGATTAATTTCCACTGCCAGAGTGGCACAAAGCAGCTGAGTGAGGACATGCAGCCAAATCACTGAACCTCCTTATCAACCTTTAAGACAAAATGCAGTGCACAGTTTCCACACATTGCATTATTTTCCCCCCATCCACCTCCCTCATCCAAAATATGTAATACATTTATACTTAGATAACAAACCTTTTTGCTGACAGAGTGGACCTTCTATGTGATTCAGTAACCAATTGAGTATTTCTCTGTAAATGTACTTTATTCATAAGATTCCACAATACATACAAGTAGTTCTACAACTAAACTGTTCATTGCCCCCTTGTACAATGGGACAAGGTTCTTTGCAAGCTTCTGGGCACAAACAGCCTTCTTCAGGCAACTGTACAATGGGACGCACTTGGAGGTAGTGTTTGCACAACATTCTTGCTAGGATTTCCAAGAGTTTCAAATTTTTCCTAATACCAGCCTGTGGAGTCCACTCAAGGAATACACTGTAAAAATACATTTCCAGGAGTCCTGGCCAGTCACCTTTCTTTGGGCAACATCAGTTGTTTTTTTGGGCTGTGCTATATGGCTCTCTGATACTGCTGGAGTATGCCAATACACAAAAGTTCTGGGAGGAAAAGTAGTGTTGATCAGAAATCCATCTTCCACTGCTTCTATAGAACTAGTACAACAAAAATTTCCATTCCAAGTCCTAAAAATTCAGTTCAAATCTAACCAAAAAATATTAATTTTGTTTTCGTTGTCAAAACAAAATCCCCCTAAATTTGATTTTGTTCAACATACAATTTTTCATTCAGTCCGAAATGAAGCATTTCCTTTTGGACACATGTAAGAAAAACAAAGGAAACAAAGAGCCAGATTTTCACAAATTTGGTGATACCTTTCTAATCCAAGAGCTCAGGGGTGTGGAAGAGAGAATTCAAGATTTAGCTCTGTCTGGGGATTAGAATTTACATCTCCAGCTTACAAGGAGGCTATGAGAAAAGTAAGGGGAAGTAAAGTAAAAAGCCACGTCTTCCTACTTAAGAATCTAGTCCTCAAATTCCCATCCCACCACAAAGTGCAGCTGTTTAGCTAATTTACAAATAGTTTCAGGAAGACCAAAACGACATCTTTCAGAAAACTGACTTTTCTCTTAAAGTATTTTGCAAAAATATGATAAATACAAAATAAGTTATTCACAGTTCTTGATTTAAGATGTTTCTTCCTTTACAAATAATGTATTTCTAACAATCAACAAAATGGCTACATATTTTCCAATGACATAACATCTAACAGAATATGCAACAGGACAGGCAGTCTGTGACACAGCTGCCATCCTGTACTGTACTCCCCAAAGAGGTTAGAGTTAATGAAGAGTCTGAAACATATTTTACAGGTCATTTCAAGCCGTGTTTCTGAGGCTGGAAATAAAACTGATGTCAGGGGAGTAGATGAAACTACCTTTCTGCAAAATCGGAAAAAAATAATAGTGTGTTTAAGAAAGGAGTTAAAAGTATACATTGATCTGAATAATAAATACTTGGTTTGAAAACTGCTCCAGCTGAGAGAAAAACAATGCCTTCAGATAATTTAAAAACTCATTTTCCTACTTCCATAACATATTTTGGGTGCCTCATTTGCTTTACAGCTGACACCTTAAAACACATTTGTCCCTCCACAGATTTACAAGAGTATGCAAGTTTTCCATGCTCCACTACACATTTTTGTAAAAATTTTAAAAAGTCAATACAACGTAATTGAATGGATCTCATCAATTTTGTATGATCCTTCAATGACAATTTTTCAACAGGGGAGTTTGTATACATGTGCTAACATCTTCACATCGCACAATATGTCAACTTCTAGACATGAGATTCAACCCCAAAGCAAACTCTCAGTCCTGTTTGCTAACTGCAAGACCTTGCTTCCTGCCAGCACAATACTGGCAGCAGAGAAAATTAATCAAATGTCTGAACTTTAGCACGCTGTCTAAGTGTATGTAGTCAATTATACATCTTCATTCTTTAAATGCACATCATGGCTACTGAGGAAGAATATCTACATTATATTATTCCAAAAATATAAATATCAAATTCTTGAAATTATTTCTAAGGCATGCTGCCTTCTCATGTACGTACTGTTAGATTGTCTGAAGCATATTTTTTTACCTCTCCTAAGAAGAGTACATATTTTACCATGACATTAAAGTTTATATATAGGATATTATTTTATATATGGATTTTTTTCATACCACTAGCTAAAATAAAAAGGCCAAAAGGTTGAGAGAGGGGAGGTTGCCAAAAACTGTAGATTGCCATCACTTTTAATATGAAAGGTATCTAAAACATCATTGAATGCAAGTCAAGGTAAAGGGGGTTTGGGGAGGAACAAAAAGGATAAATCCTTTGCAGCCTTCTGTTCCATTCCCCATCCCCTGCTGAGGCTCCAGACACAGCAGCCAATGCTGCTCTCAAATCATTTGTGCACGGGGGTGGGGAGGAAAGGGAGTCACCCTCTGCCTCTCAGGCCCAGCCCAGCCCAGCCCCTCCCCACCTCCCAAGACCTGTCCTTCCTGTCCCCCCACCATGAGCTGGCAACAGTTGCCAGCTGGCAAGGGGCAGGGCTGGGGAGAAGGGTGATCTGGCAGCCTCCTGGGAGGCTGCTGGAGCACCCCCACCTGCTAGCCTAGGCCAGTGTAGGCAGGCTCAAAGCAAATACCTGTTGGGCATCTGTTCAGGAATGCTTTGTGTAAAGCGCCATGCTGTGTGTAAAGCACATCTGCTTTGTGTAAAGCGCCATGAGTTAGAGCACCACCCCAACAGGCTGCCTGCACTTATCTAAATGCCTATAGAGACAGGGAGATTAAATGCAAAACAATTTCCCCTCATTCACTGGCAGTGACATTCTCCTTGACTTTCCCACTCTTTTGTATTTTTCAACTAGTGGTGGTAGAATGTAGGCACAAGATTTTCAAAGGTGGTTACATCAAAAAGTGTTAAGAGCCTTTCTACCAATATTTTACCCTTTCTTTCTTCCCCTCACAAGAAATATGAAGGCCACAATACTGGATAATACTTCTTTGCACTCTCTCCCTCTGTAGCTTCTTTTGTAGGTGCTCTGACTTTCTATAAGCAATGACAGGGATCTAAAATTTCTACCATTTGAAAATACTGATCATTCTGTCATCTACATTTTCAGTCTGTACCATTATTTCCTATCTGTTGTAATTCTCTCTATGCATAATCAAAGATTCCTTAAAATACAGAGTTTGAGAGGAAATGTATGCACACATTAGTCACCAGAAATACAGAGATATACTGCTTGACAGTGCTCATTCTCACTTCCCTGGAAAGCAAAAAGCACAACTTATGACCCAGACTACTGCAGAAATTCAGATTGTCAACTGTTGACATCCAAACACTCATTAAAACAGCAAGCAACAGAGCAATGTGCATACACAAGTGTCAGGTGGGATGGCAGAGCAGGCATCAACAATTACTAGTTTCCAGTATAATTTCAAAGCTTTGTTTTGTTGATCAAAACAACAGACACTGCCCATATTGATAACCAAATGAAACAACAAGAAGCAGCTGATTGTGATTCTATCAATATGAGTTTATAATCCTGACAACTAAAGTAGCTAGACGTTTTTGAGACATGACATATGTTTGATTTGGCAGCTGTCCTGGATAGCTGTTCTCAAGATAAATGGTGTAGGCCTCTCACTGATATAATATACTTCACACCAGCAGATAAAATCATTACCTGTAAGCCCTCTGCCCTCTAAGGTCTCATAGACAAGCACAGCATACCACACGTTTCATTATTCTCCGCACTGCAAAGGAGCAGTGCGGAGGGGTTTTTTTGACCCCTGGATGTCCAGGGGTCAAGAAAACCCACGGGGGGGGGGGGGGGGAAAAAGGAGAGACAGGAGGGCGGGAGGGGGGGGGGGGGGGGGGGGGGGGGAAAAAGAGCAGTGCATGTGGCAGCTGTGTGCACCACCCAAAGCCAGAGCTGGTACGCTGCTGCTAGTTGTCCCCAGGGAGCTAAACATCCATGCACATCTGCACATAGCCTAAGAGTTCAGGAACACAAATTTAGCCTCAAAATCACTAGTATACTGGTCATGTGATGCTATAAACTGCAAAATTATTTAAAATATAAGTACTTCCCTAACAAAGCAGAATAGGCTTGCTTCAGATCAAATCTAAGCAGGTATAACCCCATGAAGTCAAACACACCCGCTGACACTGAATTCAACCCAATATGTCCGAATGCAGAAAATTAGTCTGATTTATCGACTTTAACACACACACACACACACACACACATATGCTGGACAGCTGACAAGCTTGTAAAATAAAATCATAGTAAGAGTACTGTCTTGTGTATGATAATTTAAAGTTCCAGTCCTGCAGCACTCACCACATACACCAGGGTGTCCCCGTCTTTAAAGCACATTAAAGGTTCAAAACAAGTTCTTTTCAGAGCATAAAAATCATTCTCTATGAATGAGGCAAGAATTCTGGTAGGCAATACCTTTAACTGAACCAACTACATGGCTGGGATAGACATCCCTCACACATTGCCTGGACCATCACAGCAATAACATCACTTCAGCACTACCATTATATATGAACGAGGTTTGTCAAGCAGTCTGATCAAAAGCAAATCTAATCAACATAAAGGAATTGGCTTCCAGGAAACACAAACCTCATGATGACCTATGGAGCAACTCAATCATTTCTCTAGCCCTTATGTAAAATAAAGGAAGGAAAGCAAATAATTCTGTTAGGCTGATCATTTTATTAAGAAAAAACATTGCTACTAACCACTGTAAACGATGTTGTATATTAAAGCCCACTTACACAGACACACCTCACTTTACCAGCATATGTACAGTAATTCTATTGATTTCAACTGCTGTGTGTTGTGACTGCTGCAGGATTGAATCTTTAAGTTATCACATGCAAGACAGTACTCTTACTATGATGCTATTTTACAAGATTGTCAGCTGCCCAGTCATCAAAATACTTAGAGCACAATCAAAGTATAGTACAATGCAAACTCTCAAAGCAACATATATTCAGTAAAGAGCCTACAAATAAAAGTTAGGGAGGGGGCAATCAAAAACTTTCCCTAGGATTAATACATTTTCTTCCTACTTTCAAAGTGCTAATCATTTCACACCTGTATACCCTTAACTGCATTATTTCTATGGTTATGGGAAAAGGTGGCAAGGATCTGATCTTATGGGCCCAAAAGGCATTTGTTATTACTCATTTTTTTTCCTCAGCTCTTAATCAGACAAAACTTCATTGGACATCAGTGAATGAGTAAAAATTGAAAAAATGACCAAGGTTTTACAGACAGAGCCAGTCTCCCACTATCTAAGGTTAATATCCCAACTGCCTGGATCTCTAATCAAAATGTCTTCCCCCCCCCCCCCCCCCCCCCCCAGCTGTCCAATGAAGAGTTAATTATTTATGCAACGTGGAACAGATCCAACAGGAGAAGCAGCTTTCTGATCTTTTACATTTTGTTTTTGCTCTCCCGCTACATTTTTATTAAACTGAATTCTTGTTTTATGACCTGCCCTGACAGGATTTCGGTTATTGACTTCAATAAAAGTCGCAGATGTTCAGTATCTCTGAGGATCAGACCTTCAGTGTAAATTTCTACCTATGAAATGAGTGAATTACTACTTGTACTTCATCAATTAAGTTGTTATTGCTATTATTAGATAGATAAACTACCCGCTTGTATTAATTTAATGTCAAACACACAGAATGATGCCATACAGAAACACAAAATGTTCCATTATTTCAACAGGTAATGATGTTACAGTTATCAAGAAAATCCAAATACAAAACTCAGATGATTGGTTATGCCAACTTTTACAGGTTAGAATGACAGTACAATATGCCAATTTTTTTTTAATTGCAAAATACACGTGGTATTAACTGAACACCAGAAATTTGTCGCATTTGCTCAACTTAATAGTTACTGTCACTAACTTATAGTATCTAGTTTAAATGAATGCACTGTACACATTTTAAAATGCATTATTTGGAGATGAATGCCCAGGTTCTGTTGCACTTTCAAGACACAGCATCTTTTGATTTTTAGATGTCTGATTATCACATGCAGTTCATTCCACCCTACACACAGCCACAAAAATACAAAGGCTCCTAGATTCCTTAGATATCTACCACTTCCTAACCTCTTAAGCTCTGTTGTGATCCAGTTCTGTTTTCAGAACTGCATCCATCGTCTTCTTTAAATGGAAAAAGCCACACAGAGCAACTGTTTTATACAAGATTCTATGGGGTCATGATGACCACTTTGTGTCTCTACAAATTTAGCCTTACTCTGCATGTTCTCTTTCTGGTGCCATGACCCTTGCATCCCTTTCCATTCAGTGGGTGAGTTTCAACAGGATGGAGCATACCCTCAGGCCTGCCTCACCCATGCCCTGGTAGTTAGGGCATTTCTTTGAAAGGGTAAATGAAGGTTTAAAGGCTCCCAAGGTAAGATGGATCCAGGTGTTCCACTTTTTGGGCAAGTGCTGTAATCACCAATTACAGCACTATACAATCACTGCTATACAATTACCAATCACTGCTATACAAAGACAGGACACCACAGCACTGTCTTCCTCCCCACAGCATTGTCTTCAGTGACTTAACATGTCTATCAGGTAGGTGTCTCCTCTCTGAGTAAGCTAGATCCTGACATTACAAAGGCACATTAAAGATGCCCCTTGAAGAAGTGGGGAAAGAGACATCCTGCATGGAATAGGAATATTCTCTGGAGTTGCATATGGCTGCCTGCTGTTCATCCCTCAAATGAGATAGCTGTACATCTTGGCACAGCAGAATAGGATCAGCCACTGACCTGCATTGGGATGTCCACAGAGAGAATAAATCTCTCTGTGGGTAAAAACAGCTGTTACCAAATGAAGTGGATCAAGCTGTGGCAGGACGCCTGTAAAATACATGCCCCATATTAACATATTATGCAAACATACTGAAGAGAACTCTTTTTTTTTTTTTTTTACAAAATTTTATTTAAAAACATACTTATCACCCTGCACTTACAAAACTTCATATATTGAGCACCCTTCTTTTACCAGGACTTCATATTGCAAAAAATACACGTCATAAACATAAAACATACAACCTAAACCCCTAAAACATACAACTACATTTATTAAACTCTTAAACACTCCTGTGTTGTCTGGTGGAAAGACAACACAGGAGGGACCCGATGCAGAGGAATGGAAGATGATCACCTCCAGAGCCAAACATCATGCTGCTGAGACAGCTTCCCCAGTGCAACTGGGGAACAGATATGAGGCCCTGGTAGCACTGGAGAAAGCCACAGCCACCACCGTGCAGGCTGAGGGGCAGCTGGGCAGCCGATGGAAGAGACACCGAATCGTTGTGGTGGGCGGCTCCGTCCTGAGAGGAATGGAGGAACCCATATGTCGCCCAGACCCCACGGCGCAGGAGGTATGCTGCCTGCCCAGAGCCCAGATCCAGGATGTTACTGGAAGGATTCTGAACCTCATCTGGCCCTCATGGTCCTCATTCACGTGGGCACAAATGATGCAGCCAGGAATAGTCCGAACCATATCATGAGTGTCTACAGGGCTCTGGGGGACAGGCTTAGGAAGATGGGGGCACAGGTGGTCTTCTCGTTGATCCTCCCAGTCAGTGGTCATGGCCAGCATCACATCACCTGCATCAAAGAAGTCAACCTGCGGCTGGTGTCATTGTGCAGGTTTTGGCTTCTTTGACCACGACCCACACTTCCACAAAAGGGGCATCCTGGGACATGAGGGTCTTCATTTCTCTTTGAAAGGTAAGAGTCTGCTCTCTTACAGGTTGGCTGACCTCCTATGCAAGGCTTTAAACTAGGTTCATTGGGGGACGGGGATGGAGACGACAGAGAGAACCTAGGATCAACAAACCACGAGCCATGCACTGGAATAGCCCACGCAAGTACTAAGTGGCGTGATGGGCATCAGGACAGGGGGTCACCAAGGGCACCCACTGGCTGGCTCAAGTGTCTCTGTACTAATGCTAGGAGCATGGGGAACAAGCAGGAGGAACTTGCACTCCTGGCTGCAAACAAGAACTTCAACTTAGTTGGGCTAACTGAAACTTGGTGGGACCCTTCCCACAATTGGGCAGTAAGCATTGAGGGCTATAGGCTGTACAGATGTGATTACAGAATCATAGATGTGGGGCCACTGGCTGGCTCAAGTGTCTCTGTACTAATGCTAGGAGCATGGGGAACAAGCAGGAGGAACTTGCACTCCTGGCTGCAAACAAGAACTTCAACTTAGTTGGGCTAACTGAAACTTGGTGGGACCCTTCCCACAATTGGGCAGTAAGCATTGAGGGCTATAGGCTGTACAGATGTGATTACAGAATCATAGATGTGGGGTCGGAAGGGACCTTATAGACCTTCAAGTCCGCCCCCCTGCCAGGGCAGGAGGAAACTGGGCTCAAATGACCCCAGCCAGGTAGGCATCGAGCCACTTCTTAAAGACCCCCAGGGTAGGAGCCAGCACCACTTCCCTTGGAA
>NW_005842595.1:803789-807617 GCF_000455745.1 Alligator sinensis | reverse complement strand
TGATGACTCCAAGATCCCTTTCTGCCTCCGTGCTCTCAAGAAGGGAGTTTCCCATCTTATAAGTGTGCTGCTGGTTACTACTGCCCAAGTGCAGCACCCTGCACTTTTCCGTATTGAAACGCATCCTGTTTTTGTTAGCCCACCCCTGCAACCTATCCAGGTCTTGCTGCAGTCTTTCCCTCCCTACTAGCGTGCCCGCCTAACCCCAAATTTTGGTATCATCAGCAAATTTGAACAGGTTGCTTTTCACCCCGTCGTCCAAATCGCTGATAAAGAAATTGAACAGTGCGGGCCCAAGGACCGAGTCCTGGGGGACTCCGCTGCCCACTTCCTCCCAGGTCGAATATGACCCGCCCACCACTACCCTCTGAGTATGGCCCTTCAGCCAATTTGCAATCCATCTGACTGTGTAGGCATCAATGCCACAGTCTCCTAGTTTTTTAATGAGGATGGGGTGGTCAACAGTGTCAAAGGCCTTGCTGAAGTCCAGAAAGATAGAGTAGCGAGAAAAGGGGTGGGGGGGGGAGCTCTATGTTAAGGAGCAATATACATTTTCCATAATCAAGATGGAACCAGAGGAGGGGCAAATTGAGGTATTGTGGGTCAGAATGAAAGGGGTTTGCAGGGGATAATGGACTTGTAGTGGGGGTCTACTATAGGCCACCACATCAGGAGGATGAGTTGGACCTGGAATTCTCCAGACAGCTCTCAGATGCCATATGGTCAAGGGACATAGTTGTCATGGGTGACCTAAACTACCCTGACATCTGCTGGGAGAAGCAGTCAGCTAGATCCAACTGTAGATCCAATCTTAACCTGTGTACAGGACATTCACCTAACACAGGAGGTCCCAGTAGGGGAAACGCCTTAATGGATTTGGTGCTGGCTACAGGGGATGACTTGGTGGGGGATCTACTGACACAAGGTAACCTAGGGGACAGTGACCATCACTTGATTGAATTCATGATCCAGCACAGAGTGAGAAAGATAACCAGTAGGGCAGAAGTACTAGACTTCAGAAAAGCTAACTTCAGTGTGCTCAGAAGCATTGGTGTGATGGGAATCCAGGAAGGGTGGTTGTTCCTAAGGGAGCAATCCTACAGGCGCAGAAAAGGGGGAAAAGGGGCCAAGAAACTCCCTTGGCCAAATAGGGAAGTCCAGGAAAGCCTAGGGGCCAAAAAAGAGGCATATAGGCTGTGGAAGAAGGGGGTAGCTACCAAGGTGAAGTATACCTACTTGGCCCGCACTTGCAGGGAGGCAGTCAGAAAGGCCAAAGCAGAAATAGAACGTAGGCTGGCAACAAAAATTAAAGACAACAAAAAGTCCTTCTTCAGGTATATAGGGAGTAAAAAGAAGGTGCAGAGTAGCATAGGATCCCTACAGGACAAACTAGGGCAATTAGTGACAAGGGGGATAAGGCTGAGCTCTTCAATGAGTGTTTTGCCTCTGTATTCCTGAACACAGATCAGGACAAATCTCCCAACTGGATCATAGGCAGGCACAAAAGGGAAACCAGCCCACCAACTGTTAGCACCGACTTAATGAAGGGACGCTTGGAGGGGCTGGATGTGTTTAAGTCAGCAGGCCCGGATGAACTTCATCCAAGTATGTGGAAGAAATTGGGGAGTGTCATAGCAGAGCCGCTGGCACAACTGTTTGAGCACTCTTGGTGCTCAGGTCAGGTCTCAGAAGACTGGAAAAGGGCCAGTGTGGTTCCTATTTTCAAGAAGGGGAGGAAGGAGGATCCAGGTAACTATAGACCAGTTAGTGTCACCTCTATCCTCAAGAAAAACCTTTGAAAAAATAATTAAGGATCACATTTGTGGGAATCCAGCAGGAAAAACAATGCTGAGGGGCAACCATCACGGGTTCATAGCAGGTAGATCCTGCCTAACTAACCTTGTTTCTTTTTATGACCAGGTCACAAAATGTTTAGATGCAGGAATCAAGGTAGAGGTCATCTACTTGTATTTTAAGAAAGCCTTCGATACAGCGTCTCATCCTATTCTCACAGATAAACTGAGCGGTTGTGATTTAAATGGTTACACGGTCAGGTGGGTGGCAAATTGGCTTGGGGGTCACACCCAGAGAGTAGCGATGGATGGGTCGGTATTGACCTGGAGGGATATGGGCCATGGAGTCCCACAGGGCTCGGTCCCTGCACCTGTGATGTTCAATGTCTTCATCAGCAGTCCCTCGGAGTTGAGAATGATGTCCGTCAGGCTTGATAGGTCCTCAGGTGACTGAGGAGCCCAACTCTGAATACACACATTCTTCAGCAACAGGGGCATGTTGTTGCACGGGGGAGTGGGATTCGCAGCCATGGGTTGGTCTCCTTCGTCTTCCTCTGCCACTGCCATTCCACCTCAGTATCAAGTCACTGGGACTCAAAGTGGCCTTGCTGGACCAGGTGGTGCCACACTGAATGGTCAGCAGCTTGTTCCTCCCAGCCATTGGTGTCAATGCCTCCATGCTTGAGAGTCACCATGAGTGTGTCTTTGTACTAATTCTTTTGGCCGCCCTTTGAGCGTTGGCCAACGGAGAGCTGGGAAAAGAGAATCTGGCAAGGAAGGTAGTTCTTGGACATCCAGACACAGTGGCATGTCCATCAGAGTTGATTTCTCAAGAGCAAGGCTTCGATGCTGGTGGACGCAGCTTCATGGAGGACGGTTGCACCGGTCTGGTGGTCCTCCCATTTGATCCGAAGGATTCGACACAAGCACCGCTGGTGAAAGCTCTCAAGGGTCTTAATGTGGCATCGGTAGACAGTCCAGGTTTCACTGCAGTAGAGGAGGGTGGCAGCATGACAGCCTTGTAAACCAGGACCTTTGTTGACTTCTGAAGGTCTCTATTTTCAAAGATGTGTTGATGCAGCTTGAAGAAGGCGGCACTGGCCCAGTGACCCGGTGCTGGACTTCTTCATCAATAGTAGCCTGTTGAGAGAGGTGGCTGCTGAGATAGGGAAAGTGCTCCATATACTCCAGAGTCTCCCTGTCTATGTAGATAGTGTGAGTGATGTTCAGGTGGCCTAGGGAGGGTTGGTGGAGAACCTTTGTCTTGGCAACATTCAAGGACAGGCCAAGTCTCTTATATGAATTGTTGAAGAGATCTAAAGTCGCTTGCATATCCTGTGCAGAGTGAGCCATCACACAGAAATCATCTGCAAAATGAAAGTTGTGAAAGTCCTTGGTGATGAGTTTTGTTTTTGCCCAGAAGCGCCCAAGATTGAAAAGCTTCCCATCCAGTCAATACTGGATACCGACACTAGATGGTAGATCATCTCGGATGAGGTGGATAATGATGGTCAGGTAGATGGTGAACAGGGTGGGGGCAATCATGCAACCTTATTTGACCCCAGTCCGGATGTGGAAGGCGTCAGTTTCAGATCTTCCACACAGGACAGTGGCGGTCATATCATTATGCAGGAGCCTCAGCATGGTGACAAACTTCAGCAGGCAGCCAAGGCATTGGAGGATGGTCCACTGAGCTTCACAATTTAAGGAATCAAACGCCTTGGTCAGGTCAATGAAGGCAAGAAACAGTATTAATTTTGCTCCCAACATGTTTCTTGGATCTGCCTGGCAACAAAAACCATGTCTGCAGTACCCCGGGATGGTCAGAAGCCACACTGGATTTCCGAAAGAATCTTCTCGACAATGGGATGAAGGCAGTTCATGGTGGTGGACGGGTCATATTCAACCTGGGGGGGAAGTGGGCAGCGGAGTCCCCCAGGGCTTGGTCCTTGGGCCCACACTGTTCAATTTCTTTATCAGCAATTTGGACGACGGGGTGAAAAGCAACCTGTTCAAATTTGCTGATGATACCAAA
>NW_005842595.1:795048-803314 GCF_000455745.1 Alligator sinensis | reverse complement strand
CCTTGTTTCCCCTAGCGCCCCCCAGGATAACAAGGAATAACGGCCACAAGTTTCTGGAGAGTAGGTTTAGATTAGACATCCATAAGAACTACTTCACAGTTAGGGCGGCTAGGATCTGGAACCAGCTTCCAAGGGAAGTGGTGCTGGCTTCTACCCTGGGGGTCTTTAAGAAGCGGCTAGATGCCTACCTGGCTGGGGTCATTTGAGCCCAGTTTTCCTCCTGCCCAGGCAGGGGGTCGGACTTGAAGATCTACAAGGTCCCTTCCAACCCTACTTCTATGATTCTATGATTCAGTTCAGGAGGATGCAGGCTACGATCTTACCTGTAGTTCTCAGTCAGATTTGTCCCCCTTCTTGTCGATGGTCATGATGGTCATGTTATTGAGATCCATAGGGATGTCCTCTTTGTCCCAAAGGTGAAAGATAAGCTGGTGGAGTTGTGATGTGAGCTGGAAGCCACCAGCACGGCAGACCTTTGCAGGTATACCATCTGGCCCACAGGCTTTTCATCTGTTAGATGACCCACTTCAGCTCTCCGATATTTGATGGATCACCAAGGAAAGCCATCACAGGACATTGTGGCTTATCCTCTGATACGGTGGACTCCCGGTTAAGAAGGAATTCAAAATGCTCCTTTCAATGCAGATGGATGACATCATCATCCTTGAGGAGCTGAGAGCCATCCTATGATCAGAGAGGGTTTTGTTCTATGGTGCAGGGTCCATAGGTTGTCTTGATAGCCTGGAAGAAGTTACACATGTCATGCTGGTTGGTGTAGCCCTGGATCACATGCACCTTCTCCACCCACTGGTTGTTCTTCATGTCACGGATGCATCACTGGACCTCAGCCTTCAGCTGGTGGTACACTGCCATCTTTCACCAAGTTTGTGGACGGCTTTGCCAGGCAATGAAGGCTGCATGCTTCCGCTCAAGGAGACTGCAGCTCTGAGCATCATTGATGTTGAACCAGTCCTGGTTCTGTCATGATGCGAACCCTTGTAGTCTGGGCGCAGGCATGGTTTCGAGCCGGTCTTTCTGCCAGAAGATGGTGTTCATCATGATCAGGGCATGTTGGGTGCATTTGGTCAGGAGCAGGATACTGTTCGCATTGACCTTTCCCCACGCCATACTTGCTGATAGTTCCACTCCAGATTTTACGGTCATGTCCAACCCAGGCATTGAAGTCACCCAGGACAATGACCTTGTCATCCCTGGGGATGGAGGCAAGGGCGTTGTCAAGATCAGATTAGAACCTTTCTTTGACTTCCTCATCAGAATCCAGAGTTGGAGCATATGCGCTGATGACAGTGGCGCATTGGTTTTGGTTGAGGTGCAGGTGAAGGGTCATCAGCCTTTCATTGACACCCGAAGGGAGTTCAGGCAGCATGTCAGCGATCTTGTTCCTGATGGCAAAACCAACTTTGTGGATACAGGGATCACGGTCTGGTGTCCCTTTCCAGAAGAAGGTGCCCTCTGCAGACCTCCCTGGTGAGCTGGGTTTCACTGAGAGCAGCAATGTCGATGTTGTGCCTCGCTGGCTCCCGAGCCAGGACTGCAGTTCATCTTTCAGGGCGATCGCTCTTTGATGATGTTGATGAACATTCTCACATCCCAGGTTCCGAAGTTTAGCTTTTTCATATTCTGACCACACGAATGGTGATCCTGCTGGGTGCTGTTTCCCAGCCAAGGGAGATAGGGCAGCCTATTTTTGGGGCACCCTTTTTAGCCTGTTCCCCATCAGGGTGAGCAGAGGGCATCCTAAAAAGGACTGCTCAGTCACGGATGCAGCTGCCAAAGTACACCCCTGCCTGTGTGCATATTCATGGCTGGGGGCCTCCAGTTATCACAGCCCTGCCCCCGTTGCCAACCATCCACCGCCACAGGGCTTTTGGACCTGATGGAAGTCTGCATGTGGCATGTTTAGCATGGGGACTCTGATGCGCAGTCGGGCCCACACGGTCTTGGCAGTTGGTAGCCAGATTCAGTGGCATGGTGAACCACAATGACTGGGGTCACTTCTCCATTACAGCCTTCTTCCAACTTCACAGCCGTTAAGGCCACAGCCTTCCTCTGCCTGCTCCACCATTGAGGACTTCTTTGTCATTCTTTCTCTGGAACCTCCCCCTCGACCTTGCCAACAGGGGTGGCCCTATGAGGAGCGTGAGTTCCAGACAGCATCACTCTCAGGGTCATTGGAACATGCAAGCCTCTCCACCAC
Organism: Alligator sinensis; assembly: GCF_000455745.1. NCBI lineage: Eukaryota > Metazoa > Chordata > Crocodylia > Alligatoridae > Alligator > Alligator sinensis. The sequence goes on along the minus strand of NW_005842595.1, from coordinate 801,096 downwards.
AAGGTGATGATCTTTGGAGAGGTCAATGTCTTCATCAGTGACTTGGATGAGGGCATGGAAAGCACTCTGTCCAAATTCGCAGATGATACCAAATTATGGGGTAAAGTTAACACACTAGAGGGTAGAGAATGAATCCAGGTGGACCTGGACAGGTTGGAAAAGTGGGCAGAACAGAATAGGATGCAGTTCAACAAGGACAAGTGCAAAGTGCTGCACCTAGGGAGAAGGAATCACCAGCACGCTTACAGGCTGGGGGAGGACCTTCTCAGCAGCACAACAGTGGAAAGAGATCTTGGAGTCATTGCTGACACCAAGATGAACATGAGTCATCAATGTGACAAAGCAATCAGTAAAGCTAACCGCACTTTATCAAGCATCAGCAGATGCATGACAAACAGGTCCAGGGAGGTGATATTTCCCCTCTATGCAGCATTGGTCAGGCCGCAGTTGGAGTACTGTGGCCAGTTTTGGGTGCCACACTTCAAGAGCAATGTGGACAACCTCGAGAGTGTTCAGAGAAGGGCCACTCATATGGTTAGGGCCTGCAGGCAAAGCCCTATGAGGAGAGATTGAGGGCCCTAGATCTCTTCAGCCTCTGCAAGAGAAGGCTGAGAGGCAATCTTGTGGCAGCCCACAAATTCATAGCATGTGGGGGGAGGGGTAGCAAGGAATAGGAGATGCTCTGTTTACCAGGACATCCCTTGGAGAAACTAGAAACAAAGGACACAAACTGACAGAGAGCAGATTTAGGTTAGACATCAGGAAGAACTTGTTTATGGTAAGGGTTATCAGAATCTGGAATGGGCTTCCAAGGGAGGTGGTGCTCTCCCCTACCTTGGAGGTCTTTAAGAGGAGGCTAGACATGCACCTGGCAGGGGTCATCTGACCTCAGCACTCTGGCTGAGGTCATCTGACCCCAGCACTCATTCCTACCCAGGGCAAGGGGTCAGACTCAATGATCTACTAAGGTCCCTTCTGACCCAAATATCTATAAAACAACATACATCAATTTCCCATGGGAAAAAAAGCCCTTAGAAAACTCTTTTTCTTCATACAGAACCCCATGAAAACTTCTCAGAAACCACCTGAAACCACCCTTCCCATCAGTCTTCTCTGCTGGTTTAGTGAAATAAGTGTGTCCAAACCTTTTTCCTCCACTTCTCTCATCTCTTCATCTCATCTCCTCTCATTTCTTCCTTCTCCCAATCAATATAGTATTTTAGTTCATGCAGCCCCAGCTTCGGGCACCCTTTCAGTGAAATCCAACCCCTTAAAACCCCGGGGGTTTCTTAGTTTCCATAAACTAGTTTTAACACATGCTAATAGGGTCCTTAATAATGTTTTCTCTGGTACCTTTGATATGAGTACATGTAGTACCATCTCCCATGCTAACAAAAGGTTTTTTGGTGAGAGACAGAAAGCAGCAGACCCTTTCCCACACATGCTTTGCATATGTACACTCCCAAAACACATGCCCCACCATTTCTTCTTCCCCACACCTCTCCCTTGAGCACCTTAATGCGGTCATCAAGCTGCATCTATGTTACACCTCTCTCACCAGCAAGATATTTCTTATAGCCATCTACCCTAGGCATGTTTGCCTTTCAGTTGTTTACCCACCACTGCTCCCCATGCCTTCTTCACTTGTCCTTTTGTAAAGTTTCCCATCAGTGTCATCCCGCCTCTCTCCCTTATCACTTTAATCAATTTCTTATGAATTTCTAATCAAATTCTTTCCTATTTTATACCTCTGCATGGAACCTTCCATCCCAATGTCATGAACTGGTGCCTGCTGTAACCATGGACTATTCAAAGACATTTCATATACCCCAAATTTCTCAAAATTGCAACTGCGTGAAATGGGGTGATATGCACTGCATTCCCCCTTTCCCTCTGTCATCACCCTGCATAACATACTTACATAATTCACACAAATGAACAATCCCAAGTTGAGCAGCCCTCATTCCCCCCATATCTCTCTTGCTTTACACAGTTCATATCTAGCCAAACTTTCTCATCTGGCATTCCAGAAGAACATAAACATTTCCCTCTGTACTTTTACGATCTGCCTACACATTGATAGAATAATTGGCAGTAGCACACAGCCTTAACCACGACCACTATTTCATGAAAGGACAGTGTCCTTCCAGACCATAACCAAAATACGTGTCGTATCCTTGCCATCACCTTTTCCCATGCTATATTACCTTTCCCCTCAGCCTCCATCAGGATTCCTAGCACTTTGATTTCTTTCCCTTATTTGAAGGCCCAGCTTCACCAAGTTCCTTCAGTTCCCCACTCCCATTATGGTGCTTTTTTATCTATTTAGCCTGGCCCCCATTGCTTCTCCATATTCTAATGTGTGCCTTAGCACCCTTTCCATCAAAAGTCCTCTCTAACTACCTAGAATTCTAGAGTTTTGCACTTCTCTCTAACTACTGCATTTATATTATCCATATGTAATACACATTTTCTCTCTCCCCCTTCTGGTATCTTTATTCCACTTATAACCTTCTCTCTTCTTATTCTTTGTTCTAATGGTTCCATGCCATACACAAATAGGAGTGATGACAGGCAGCACCTTTGGCTTACCCCTGTATGGATTTTAAAGGCCCCACTTACATGCCTATTAATTTGGACTTGACTCTCCACTTCTCTATACAATAGTCTTATCTAACATATATGTATATATATTTTATGGAAACCCCATTTTTCCTAGCACTTCAAATATGTAATCATAATCCACTCTGTTATATGCTTTTTCTAAATCTAGGTTTTCTATAACTGTATTTAATTGTCCTCATTTACATGTGTTTGTGTAGTGTATATAGAGGTGATTGCACAATAGCTTAAAATTAAGTCTTATTTTTGTATATTGTGGTGGGGGTGTGAAGGGTTTATGTAGGGCTGTGGGTGTGGTGGGGTGTAAGTGTATGTGGGATGTTGGGGACAGTGTGCGGTTTGTGGGGGTGGACAGCTGTGGGGCATGTGGGTGTGGATGTGTGTATGTGGGGTTGGGGAGCACGTGGGTGTATGTGTGGATGTGTGAGTGAGTATGGGGTTTGTGGAGGGATGCGAGTGTGTGGGGGAGGATGGCTGGGGGGATTGTGGCATGCATGGAGGAGGCGGATGGGGTGTGTGGGGGAGGATGGCTGGGGGGATTGTGGTATGTATGGAGGGCGAGGTGGCTGGGTTGTGTGAGGGGGTGTGGGTAGCGTGTATCGTGGTGGGACAGGGGAGTGAGTACATGTGTATACGAGGGTTTGCATTTGGGACCCCCCCTCCAAACATGCCCCCACCGCATTGCACACAGCCCCTGCCACCAGTGGGAGCTGTAGGCAGCGAGGCCTCGGGGTGCTCATGGCCTGCAGCAGGCAAAGACCCCGGTGGTACATGGTCCTGGTGAGCCCCAGAACTATATGTGGCCGGGCTGCCAGCAGGGAGAGGGGGAAGCCAGCCTAGATCCATAGAACCCCTGCCAGTCCAGGCTCCACACTCCTGCTGTGCTACCCTGGGCCCCTGCCAGCCCTAGCCCCAGAGCGCCAGCATGGGTCCTACACTCCCACACACTCACTTGTCTCCACTTTCCCCCCATGCCTGCCTGCCTGCCGCCGCCTCCTCCCTGGGCCTGCCTGCCGCTTCCCCCCGCCACCCCCCCGCCACTTTCCACACACCCTGCCTACCTGCCACTCCAGCACTACACGATTCCCAGCTGCATGGCCGCACCACAGGATGCAGCAGGAGCTGGCCCAGCCTCCTCCCCCCCACCCCAGTTTCCAGCTGGCTCCTGCTACACTGTACAGTTCCAGCCATGCAGCCAGGAACCACATGATGCTGGAACTAGGCAGGCCTGACCAGCACCGTATGGAGCCAGCTACGACTCATGGGGGCTGGGCTGAGCTGGCTCCTGCTGCATCAGCAGGGAGAGGGGGGGATCTGGCCCAGGTTCATAGAGCCCCTGCCAGCCCAGGCTCCACACTCCTACTGCCCCACCCTGAGCCCCTACCAGTCCTGGCCCTGTGACATCAGTGTGATCCCCGTGCTTCCACCCACCTGCTGTCATTGCCATCATCATTTTCCCACCTTACTACTCACTGCCGCCACTTCTCTCCCCCCTCCCCCCCATGTCCGCCTGCTGCTCCAGCACTGCACAGTTCCCAGCTGCATGGCTGGGACCACAGAGTGCAGCAGAAGCCAGCCAGAAACCATGGACTGGGGTGATTGCCAGCAGTCCTCCCTTCCCCCTGTTCTTATCTGACTTTGTACTCTTGGGTGGAGGGAGGCAGGGAACAGCCCCAGGATCACCAGGCCAGAAGCCTTTGCTAGGTAGAGGCTTCTGGTTGGGGGCCGAGTGTGGCCGAGCAGGCCTTGCTGCAGCTGCCCCTGGATCCTGCCACGACTGCCACCTTAGGCAGCCGTGGGCAGATGATCATTAATTTTCTAAACTTCTAGGGCTGGATAGAATGGCCTAGAGGATTAGATCCAGCTCATATTTTGCCTGCCGTGCTCAATCAGCCAATTGCATGTGATTGGTGTGGCCCCAATCTCCATGGGGTGAAGCCGGCCCAAGCAGCCCCATGTCTTATCTGCAAATACATTTTTAGAGAGGGCTCATGACAAAGACACCCAGTTTTAGTCATGAGTAGGGGGTGGGAGGTGATTAGTACATGGATCCTTTGTAGGTGTGGTACCTGGAGTACACACACATACCAAGTAGTCCTGGACTGTAGGGTTACCATGGCTTGAAATGCTGTTGACTCAGCAGAGGCCCAGCTCAATGAACTATACAATACGTCAGGAGCCTTTTGGCTTTGGACTAACATCATGCATAGTTTATACTATGTATAAGTAGATATAGAAATGCTTCATAAAAGCATGTTTATGAAAGACCTGTGCTAAAACTTGCAGCAGTCTGTTTTAAAAAAAAGAAAGAAAAAGGTAAATTCATCAATTCTGGATGAACTAAGTCTGTAGGTTGCAGAGTAATTTACATATATGCAAATTATAGGTATATTTATTTCAAATTCCATGTGTTTTTTGGTCCTTTCTGTTTCAAATTAGCCTCTGCTTCTGCCCGTTACTCTCACTCATCTACATGTGCTCCAGGAGGGAACAGAGCTTGACAGATTTGGACATTAAGGGCAGAGAAAGGAGGAGCTGCAGGGGGAAGAAGCTGGGGTGGGCAGAGGGCAAGGAGGCCACCTGACCCATCCCCCAGCCACTATTTTCCCTGCTGTAACAATGGGAAGGGAATAAATTCAAGACAAATCTGTGATCATTAGGTTCTATACCTGGAAAATTATAAGGTATCCAGATTAAATTATAATGAATTTATATATTTTCCAAATATAGAATCTACTTATTGGGGGGGGGGGTCATCTTGAATTCAGGATCATCTTAGGTTTGAGTAAATACAGTAATTCCTATTAAGCATCATTATGAGGAATTCAGCTTGTTAAATCTAATATCTAAATTGTTAATGTCATAAAATACTGCAGCTGTTGGCTTCTTATCTGATTTATAATTATTCCACTCTAGTAAAATGGCAACATAACTTTAATATTGTGTGGCACTTTAGATAAGTATAAAGGCAAAATTGGAATTCGTAATAGTGCCTTCACAAAGTACACACTCAGAAGACATCTTTCCTATAAAAAAAAAAAAAAACACTTACCTGTAGAGATTATCATTGTACATGGGCACCAGCTAACCCCCATAAGAGGCTGAAACAAAAAACGTGTCACAAATTTTCCTACCAATCAATGCAGTGATATTCTGTTACACACCACCCTTAACATGACAGTCCTAAAGTACTGTGTAATATTGCAGCACATTAATCACCCAGAGAAAAAATTCTGAAGATCTTTTTTATGTGCAAGTCACAGTAAGATTTCCTCCAATTAGTGTCTGATAAAAATGTCCTTAATAATTAGCTATGCCAAGAAGCACAGTATGTCAAAGGCAATTAGCTTTTATTTAACTCAACAGCCAGAGTAAGTTTCTTAAAATTATCAGACTTATCGAAAATACTAGCAAATTGCCCATCCA
>NW_005842595.1:790258-794817 GCF_000455745.1 Alligator sinensis | reverse complement strand
AGCCAGTGGCAGCCAATGGGCGGCTTACGCTGCCACCAGTAGCCCCCTCTCCCCTTCCCGCTCCCCTCCCTCCCCTCTTCCCTGTTGCCTCCCCCTCCCTGCCAGCTGTTGTTGGAGAGGCAAGGCCAGCACTGATGGCTCCCCCCCCACTCTGGCCCCTCAGTCTCCGCTGTCATTGAAGTGCTCCACCATGTGTCTCCATCTGTGCAGAGCACTCTGATTGGCTGCTGAAACAACCAATCAGAGTGTGAACAAAGCATTACAGACAGATTAAGGCTTTTATAATATTAGAATATCTTGATCTGAACTTTAACATAGACAGCAGATACAATTTTCAGTGTATTGCTTAACAGAAAAACTCCATGTAGCGTTGGCTGCTTTGTAATTCCCACAGAATAATTTTTTTTTTAAAGTACTTTTATAAAATGTTAAATGTGTATTCAATAAATTGAGCTCTAAAAAAAACAAACAAACCAAAGAAATAAAAAATGTACTATAAAAATTCTCAGTTCCTGTTTGTATATGTTTACTATTGACCTAGGCCAAAAATGATTAGATCCAAAAAATAACAGAGGTGCTTAAAACAGGACTAAGTGCCTAATCTAAAATGACAATCCAAAGTAAAACAAACAACCAAAACAAAACGAAACCCTGTTCAATGCACAGTAATTGGATAAAAACCAGAAATAGCCCTGGGAACAGGAGCCAATCCCTCCCTCACCCCAGCCTAACTGTGAGTGCCTTGACAGATAAGCTGCAGTGTTGTGTACACTCATGCTTTCTTTTTCTGATCCCCAGGTTCTTATGTTCCTTTCTGCCCACGGGTCCAGCTTCAGTGGGCAGGGATGGGAATGTCTCCAACCAGCCCAGCTTCTAACCTAGTGGTTAGGATACTCACTTGTGAAGTGGCAGAGGAGGACTGGATTCCCCCTGGGTTGAGGAGGGAGTTAGACACAGGTCTCACTCTCAAACAGAGTGCTCAAGCCACTTATCTATTACATAAAAGTTAAACCATGGTGCCTCCCTACTCCCAGTATTTTAAAAGAAACTGGAAGCCTTGCTCAGTTCTTTCCACTTAACTTATGTAGACACCTATCCCCAGGAGAGGATTCCAGACTACGGGTGGAAACGTCTGCCTGAAGCAGAGCGAAGTGCCTAGGACTTGGAGAAGGCACACTTAGACATAGATGGGCCTAGAAGTCCTAGGGCACTTTTACACATGCGCCAGGAGCAAGGGAGCTGGCACTTTAATTAGAGCAGCTCCAAGAGCCATTCTTATTAAAGCACCGCAGCATCCTGTGTATTAGCGTCCCTGTACTTCAAAATGACGGCAGGGGCGCTTGAACTAAAACTCATTGAGCAAGCTTTTGTTCAAGCACCCCCACAACCATTGTGAAGCGCAGGGATACTGATACATGAGACGTGGGAGGCTGCTGGCATGGGGTAATTTACTACACTCTAGCAGACTTGACTAATTGAGTCTGCTCTGACATGCTGTTTGAGCAGGCTCTGCATCTGTGTACAGGCACCCCTATAGATTAGCACTGGGTGGCTACCTGCTGAATATGAGGGTTTACAGATCTGGGGCATCTACCTTTGCCCTTACCTGTAGAAAAGGACTCGGGGGTTTAATTCTGAGTTTTGGATTTTGCTTTAAGGGTCAGGCACGTAAAAGTTAAGCACCTACCACTTAACCACTGCAACAATGAAGCTCTTTATTGTGCTTGACCCAAAAACTTTGAAAGCAAACTATTTTCATGACAACCAAAAGCCTAAACTACATTCAGGTCTCTTTTTATGTTAATTCGTTTTGTGTAAGTTTGCTTATATGCAACAACTTTACCGAGACCAGAAACTCGCTCTGTGCGAGAAAAATTCGATCTTATGCAAAGAAGCATGCAATGTGGTATATCAATAAGATCCTGACTTCAGGACCAAGTCTCAGTCTGGGCAAATGACAGACATGCCCAAACACTGATTTGGCACGTATTCTAGTGCTGACTTCAAATCTTACCTCAAAGTTATTAGAGATTTTATCACATATTTTAAGCAATTTGTGTTAGATATCTATACCCATAACTACATGGCTATACAAAAATATGAGGTAGGAGGAGAGGAGTGCAAGAATTTATTGCCATACTAACTCCAAACTGAAATGTCTCATCCAGAATCCTGGATGTAAAGAATCTGTTTCTAAATACTTCCAGAGAAAGATGGAAGAACCTTGCATTACATGTATATGAGAGAATCAGTCCTGCATTTCTTGTGTTTTTCACGCTCATCCTCTTTGGAGAGGCCCACTTTTGATTTTGCATGTACCAAAACCAGACTCCAGACTCTGAAGTCTTCCTTTGCAGCCCCTCTCAAGCACTTTGGAGACAGACATCTCAAAAGCAGCCATAGGGGAGGGCAGAAGGAGGAAAGGAGCATGAGAGTAGAGTGGCTGCATGGCTATATGTCCAGCTTTGATGCATGCAACCAGGAGTGGGCAAGCAGGGCTTGCTCAGGAGCAGCACATCTCAGGAGGTCTGAGGACATAGTATAGGCTAGGGCTGTCCAGCTTCTAAGAGACTGAGAGCCGCATGCCACATAGATCACAGCGGCACGAACTGTAGGCTCCCCAGGCTTCCCAGCACCTGGGCACCCCTGCCCCATGCGTGCAGGCACCCAGTATTGTGGGCTCCCTTAGCACCGTGGGCTGCACTATGCTGCAATGCACTGTCCCCAGGGCCAGAGGCAGGCAATGAAAGGAGGAGGAGGAAAGGGGGACCCTGAAGACCCCAGCTGCTGCTGCAGCTGGAGAGATGGGTGAAGGGTGGCCAGGCTGGAGCCTTAAGCCACAAATTAACCCTTTACAAGCAGCATGTAGCCCATTGGCCATCAGTTAGACAGCTCTGGTATAGACATTCCCATTCTGACCTCCAAAATTTAGAGATTAGTTAAAGCCCTGACTCCTGAGATGTAACATCCTTTTCCATTTTTTTTATATTCATTAAGTTATGATAACTCTGGATTTTCTTGATATCTGTATAAATATCCAAACCCATTAGATGGGTAGATGGGTAAATCTGGTAGACAGATTTTACTGCTGTTATTCCTTTTTCTACACCAGGTTGGTTGAGAAATCTCACATAGGTAATAAAAGCATCTCTCAGAGGAGGTTATTAACAAAGGAATCAATTAAGCAGGTAAATACAGAAGGAGTGTCCTTGTATGAAAAAAACAAACTTCTGATGACAATCACCTGAGGGTTTAGGACTTTTGTCCATACTACTCATCATCATGATACCCCCCCTCCCCGCATGAGATCTCTTTCCTCAGAAACATTAGCAAATGTTAATTGTACCAGCCATGCTGATAATGTATAACCAGACAAACACTGAAAGCAATGCATTACTGGCCTGCTTTCTTTAAAAAAATGGAGATGTCTGAAGCCTCCCTCTTCAATTTTCCACTTGCTTTTCACTAAAAAATAATAATCTTATTTTACGAATAACTCCGCAGGACCTAGAAAATCAAAATTAGCCATACCTCTATTGTTGTGACACGACACTCCTATGAGTGCATGAAATAAAGTAGAGCATACACACAGTGAGACAACTGACCAGAGAAGTTGTGACCCATTGCACAGCTCATTTTAACAACAGAGGGAGGCAACCCTCAGCCTGCTCAGCATTCAGTTTCACATGCTCTGTCCATTCAACTCTGCCATTATAACCAGGCATAGATCACACTTGGCTGATGAGAGAGAGAGAGAGGAAAACCTTTGACTGCATGTCAGTACAGGTAGTCCTCAACTTACAATGTTTCGAGTTACAACGTTTTGCACTTACAACATTTATAAATTGATGCCCTGTTTCAACTTTATGACATCAGTTTCGACTTTACATTTGATCCGATACGATGCGATGCCACGCCAGCGAACAAGTTCGCTGCATCGCTCATCTCCCTGGAGAACATCTGTCCAAACTTCCTCGGACACTTTCTTTAAGAAAGCAGACAAGACTCCAGAAAAACCTGCAGCCAAACCTCCTGAGAAGACTCCAGCCAAGAACCCTTCAAAAAGTCCAGCAAAGTCACCTCAAAGAAGTCCTTCCAAATCAACGTGATGGCTATTTACAATATAAATACATTAATGTAAAAAAACTAGAACACTTAGTTCCAAAATGATACCTTTTATTAGACCAACAATTAATGTAGCTATATTACTCATTGATAATCGGTCAAATACAAAATTCTGGGGTATTTTTAGTGAAAATGGAGTATCGGGCCTCGGTTCAGGAACCAATGCAGTTTTCAGGAACCAGTTGTGTGCGAAGTCCAAAGACACCGTACAGCGTGGTCAGGGAGCGGCGTGAGGCGACTGGGGCCCAGTCTGCGCGCCCCGCACTGTCCAAACTACAGCCCCTAGCTAAAAAAAAACCTGCCACGGATCTCTAGAAAGCCCCCCTCCATGTGAGACCCCCCCCCCCACACACACACAGCTGCCCCAAACACCTGGGAGCGCAAAGCAGGCAAAGCCCAGACGTAGCCTCTTGCCCTCAGGGCTGCTCCCGGGG